>NC_053167.1:56842311-57142311 GCF_016835505.1 Polypterus senegalus | reverse complement strand
ATTTACAAAACATCCTATAACCACCATAATTCTGAAAAGGCTATTTATTTAGGCAACTATAAAGGCTCTTAGGATTATTGATTTTGATGCAAACATTCTGTCTTTTTAAAGTGATGTTTTACAAGAATAAAATAATTTACTATAGCCAGTCTTTTCCTAATCAATGTTAAGTTTAAACAAAGCACTTGGGTAATTGGAGAGTGGCTTCCTATTACTATTTTTAATTAATTTAGCATGCAACGGAAAAAGAAGGAAACAAAAGAATGCTGTGGCTGTGAGCTATCTTAAATCAGATAGCTATATGGATCAGATGAGGTGGCTCACCCACATGCCCAGTGCACAAATACCATACTGTAAGTAGTCTGGTCTACCCCTCTTCCACTCTTGAAAATATTCTTTTTTCCTCCGGACAGTGTAGAACTCTTTGTATTACACCAAGTCCCAGACTCAGATAGTCAGAAGTCTGAAGTGGTTCATCACCATGTATAAAAACACAAAACTCAAGCTCCCATTCTCTCCTTTAATGACCTCTTCTCTTGTCATGGTTTTCTTCTTTTCCTGACAGTAAGGTTTTTTTTCTTCTCAAATTTTCATTCAATACCCAACTTGCAGCCAGACCCTGGAGTTCCTGCACTTTGTTCCCACTTTAGCCTATCTGCCCAGCTGCCCATTCCCTTAAAATTCAATTCCTAATGGTGTAGCTTTAGAAAGCATATATGGTTCAATTTGTAAGACACCCTAAAACAAAATAATCCAACACTGAAAAGTGTGCAGCAAAAGATGCAAATTAAACTTGTCTTATGTTAGTTGTGGGATAAAGGCTAACAGGTTAAATCCTTTGTACAAAATAGAGGTTAGAGTAGATAATCTAAATTATTTAGAAGAACACTGTCAATGCATGCCTTCATATCAGAGTTATGATACACCTGATAGATGTTAATAGAGAAAAAGAGCAGGGCAATGACGGTATGCAGGATTATGATTCTATATTGGATTAAACACTGAGGGTATTTTTATAACATGCATTGGCATTGACACAGACATGCCATTTTTTAAACATGAATTTAGCTAATAAAATGTCAGTGATTGGCAAAGCCCTCTTGATATGCCTAAAGCTTATAGGCAGTATCACTAAGCAACTTTCTTTCAATGACAACAGAACTAAGGACCCATCCAGACTGTGTCAGCTTTAACGATTTCTGCTCAATGCTGACAAATACACAGCAGAGCAGGGGAGATAACATCCCCCAAACTGAGACTTGAGAGTGATTCCACTGGTAGGGTCTGGTCATAGTAATGCAATCACACTTGCAAATATATGCCCATATTTTATGGGGCAAAAAACAATGTTACTTTATCATAGGTCAAATCATCTCTTGTATTCAGGTCATGGGTAGCATATTAAAAAGATTAACTGAGTTAGACCTGACTTGTGTAAAAAGAATCTACCGATTCTGGGAAAATTTCTAGATGTGTGACAGTCAATTCCTATATTATTTTTTTTCTAAACTGGGTCATACTTTACCACATCATCTAGCAGAACATACAGTGGTAATACTGCCACCATTAGTCAACATCCACTAAGTATGCCAAATGATCTGATTTCTAGGAGAGATGGCATTTTTAACAATAGTTAAAGTTTTTTAGCACCCTGAAATGCTAAGACAAAGTATTGTTCATTTTCAAATTTTACTTAAGATTTTATTTGTTTTTAGATGTTACAACCTAACATATTCAAACTGATGCTCAATAGTGTATAGTTACTAAAAAAGTCTAGACCACCCCCTGCTGGACAAAACATAAACTGAACAGAAAATGTTTACATGGACAATGATGACAGTTTTGTCCTAAATCACCACTGTGGCTACTACTATAAATTCTTGACTGTAACCAATTATATTTCATTCTGTCAAGTCCTTTTCTAAAAAATGTAGTTGAGTTTTATTATGTCTTATTTTTAATATGTATGTTGTTCCAGCTTTTTTTCCAAAAACAAATACATGGAGTGAAATTAGAACCAAACCTTATAGTATTTACCTTCTGATGTTAACTAATTGGAACAGGAATAGTTCAAAGGAGAAAATCTATACAAGCAGGAGAATGAAAATGAACACATTTAGTACACTAATGAAGATTACAAAAGCACACATCTTTATAAATTTTTGATATAAGTAAAAACAAGGTAATTGGTTTGCATTTCTGAAACCACATTTTTACCACCTTCTTTTTGCCAGAACAGACACTTCAAACTTCTACTCCTGCAGCTTTAATCTTTGAATGTTTATATCCTTATTTTATTTCATGTCTGCTTACTGCTTCATCTAATTCAGGGTCATTAGGGGCCACTGCTTATCCCCAAAGTACTGGGGAAAAATTCCAGGGTGCCAGTCCAATACAGGACACACACATGCGCACACACACCCATGTGGATCTTTATTCAAATACAACTGAGATTGTTAGAATGCAATATATGCAGAAAATAAAGACACACTTCAGAAGCTAAATTAGTTTTCTCATCAATGTCTGTCTTACAATACTAGGTAGTGAACAAGGATGAATAAAGTGATTGATTATACAGGTCTACTAAGCTAATGAGACATGGAATGTTTTTTAACTTTGAGGGGTGCTCCACTATGACCAATCTCCAAGAAATACGGGTTATAAGTGCTTATACAGCATCTATAGTGCTATCCCAGTACCTATAGTGCTAACCAAAAATTTAAATATTAAGAAAAACTAGGGTGTTCGCTTTGCTCGCCAAACCCCAGTTCATTTTCACCAAACAACAAATCTTTTAATTCTTGCAGATACACCTCTTCATTGGGAAAAAAAACACTACTTTTCCCTGATGGCAACACAAATTAGACGATCTACAAGTCTCCAACTTAAAAGGTTTAAATCCAAACAATATATTCGATCTCTTTTCACTGTTCCGTTATTTCACAGAGTAATAATTTCAATTTGTTTGCGCTAATGCGATCTTTACTATCATTTTTTTGAGACTTTCGAATTCTAGTACCTTCTTTATCTCTAACTTGCTCTGCATGTGTATCGCGCCGTTTTGGAACCTCTTTACGGCGTTCTACTTTTTCATCTACTCTGTCATTTATTTCCGGCCCCGGGTGTGTTTAAATCTCTTGGCACAAAGTTTTGTCTCGCGGAACTTGAAAGTATCTATCTGAAAAAGTCACATCCTGTATCGTCCCAGGTTAAAAAGTCTTGTCTCGTACCCAGTTTTTTTTATATAATAGAGAGATGGACCCTTGTATTTGCATCTATTGTGCCACTATTGTTAATATAGATTGTTACACTATGCTACTGGCACAAATGAGAAGTCTACAATTTAATCTGTTATTTATTTTACAGAACTGTTTATCTAAATACAGGGACCAGACACAGGTTTCCTTCAAATTTAAGAAGTCTGAAATTGTATGGATTACAATTGAATCGTATAGAATAAATGTAACATTAGCCCAACCCAAGAAAATACAGAAAGCTAAATAAGTAAAAGGTAAGGCTTCGATGGTGAGGGAGGATGCCGGTCAGGCCTGGTAGGCCCAAACATGTTGCGAGGATCTGCTGGGAATGTCTGGCAGAGTCCCCTGTCAGAAGTAGCTTCAACTCCCACATCTCTCTGACACACTAACATTAAGTACTACCATCCAAAAAAATATTCAGCATAAGTGTGTCAAAAAAGGCAACTTGGGCTCCAATTATTCAAAGTGTTCACATCGGACAAAATTACTGAACAAGCATGAGATAATGGCAGCCTAGGCACACTTGGGGTGCCATTCTCATTATTTTATAAAGAGACTGTTTCTAACAAAAATACTAAGCAATTAGGGGCTGCTGTTTGAAATACACGATTCTTTGAGACACAACAGAATCGTCTTCGCGAAAAACTGGAATCGTCTCTGCATAAATCAAAGTCATCCAGATGATCTGGATCTGCATAATTACATCTGGACCACCCTGTATAGTAGTTCTGTGCTTTGCATAGCCCATCACAAATACATCAGCCCCCAAAGTCAGTGAATCCATATGTACATCCAAACTATTCCATTGCAATTTACCTACTGAAAATTTTCAAAACTCTACCATGGTTTGGCATTACATTTTCTTATTTCAAATTATACTGCTTAAGGACAGGAAGTTAATTATATAAAAAAAAAAGAAGAAAGGTTATTAGGATGCTTTTAAGAAAGATTTGATTTATCTACTGTATATTTTTCTATTTTATGCTGTTTTATAATTTAAAGAGAATAAAACAACCTAAATGGTCCAAGGGACAAAACAGCAATTAAAATGAGGGTGGCCTAATACTTTCAGGCAAAAGGCTAAACACAGGCTAATATTTATTATTAACAGTAAAACAGCACAACCTAGGGTCCACAAAGGGTAACAAGAAGTGAAAGTGCTGAACAGATCCCAAATAGATGTGGACCTTTATTTTCATTCACAAGCGGTATCAAAACACAGGTAAAAGAAGAATACATAGACACCAGATATTATCCATTCATGTAATATTAAGGTTAAAAGAGAAATTATGCATTAGGCATTTCGGATAAACAAAATTTATTAAAAACTTAATGTTTAAAGTGAACACAAAATCTAAAATATTTAGTTTGTAGAAACGTATCTAAAACTCAGCTGGACCAAGTGTGTTAAATATTGAATGAATAAATCCCATTTCCTACAGTAATGGTAAATTACTTTGGGGTCAACAAACTTCAAAACAAGATGAATATTCTCAAGTATAACAAGTGATTTCTATGTATAGTGTATTTGAATGGTACAGAGAGTTTAGTGATGTTTGAACCACAAAGACAAAGAAGCTTTAAAAAAAAATACATTACACAAAAAAGGGGAAGGGGAAGGAGCCTGAGCTAGTGCGTGAGGTCGAGAGGTTTCGGCTAGATATAGTCAGACTCACCTCGACGCACAGCTTGGACTCTGGAACCAATCTCCTTGAGAGGGGCTGGACTCTCTACCACTCTGGAGTTGCCCCCAGTGAGAGGTGCAGAGCGGGTGTGGGCATACTTATTGCCCCCCGACTTGGAGCCTGTTCATTGGGGTTTACCCCGGTGGACGAGAAGGTAGCCTCCCTCTGCCTTTGGTTGGGGGTATCGGTCCTAACTGTTGTTTGTGCGTATGCGCCGAACAGCAGTTTGGAGTATCCACCCTTTTTGGAGTCCCTGGAGGGGGTGCTAGAGGGCATACCTTCTGGGGACTCCCTCGTTCTGCTTAGAGACTTCAATGCTCATGTGGGCAATGAAAGTGAGACCTGGAAGGGTGTGATTGGGAGAAATGACCCCCAATCTGAACATGAGCAGTGTTTTTTTATTGGACTTCTGTGCTCATCACGGATTGTCCATAATGAACACCATGTTCAAGCATAGGGGTGCTCATATGCGCACTTGGCACCCGGACACCCTATGCCTCAGTTCGATGATCAACTTTGTGGTCGTGTCGTTGGACCTACGGCCACATGTCTTGGACAATCGGGTAAAGAGAGGGGCAGAGCTGTCAACTGATCACCACCTGGTGGTGAGCAGGCTTCGATGGTGAGGGAGGATTCCGGTCAGGCCTGGTAGGCACAAACATGTTGCGAGGATCTGCTGGGAATGTCTGGCAGAGTCCCCTGTCAGAAGTAGCTTCAACTCCTACCTCCAGCAGAACTTCAACCACATCCCGAAGGAGGTGGGGGACATCGAGTCCGAATGGGCCATGTTCCGTGCCTCAGTTGTTGAGGTAGCTGACCGGAGCTGTGGCCATAAGGTGGTCGGTGCCTGCCGTGGCAGAAATCACGATGGTGGACCCCGGCAATGAGGGATGCCATCAAGCAGAAGGAGGAGTCCTACAGGACCTTTTTGTCCTGTGGGACTCTGGAGGCAGCTGATAGGTACCGGCAGGCCAAGTGGAATGCAGCTTCGGTGGTTGCTGAGGCAAAAACTCGGGCATGGGAGGAGTTTGGGGAGGCCATGGAGAACGACTTTCAGACGGCTTCGAGGAGATTCTGGTCCACCATCCAGCGTGTCAGGAGGGGGAAGCAGGTCAGTGTCAACACTGTATATGGTGGGGATGGTGCGCTGCTTACCTCTACTCGGGACGTTGTGGGTCGGTGGGGGGAGTACTTCGAAGACCTCCTCAATCCCACTAACATGCCTTTCAATGAGGAAGCAGAGCCTGGGGACTCGGGGGTGGGCTCCCCCATCTCTGGGACTGAGGTCACTGAGGTGGTCAAAGAACTTCTTGGTGGCAGGGCAGGGGGTGGATGAGATACGCTCGGAGTTCCTCAAGGCTCTGGATGTTGTAGGACTGTCTTGGTTGACACGCCTCTGCAACATCGCATGGACATTAGGGACAGTGCCTCTGGATTGGCAGACTGGGGTGGTGGTCCCCCTCTTTAAGAAAGGGGACCGAAGGGTGTGTTCCAACTACAGGGGGATCACACTCCTCAGCCTCCCTGGAAAAGTCTATTTGGGAGTCCTGGAGAGGAGGGTCCATCAGATAGTCGAACCTAGGATTCAGGAGGAACAGTGTGGTTTTCGTCCTGGTCGTGGAACAGTAGACCAGCTCTACACCCTTAGCAGGGTCCTGGAGGGTGCATGGGAGTTTGCCCAGTCTACATGTGTTTTGTGGACTTGGAAAAGGCGTTTGACCATGTCCTTCGGGGAATCCTGTGGGGGGGTACTCCGAGAGTATGGGGTACCGGACCCCCTGGTAAGGGCTGTTCGGTCCCTGTACAATCGGTGTCAGAGCTTGGTCCGCATTGCCGGCAGTAAATCGAACCCATTTCCAGTGAGAGTTGGACTCAGTCAGGGCTGCCCCTTGTCACCTATTCTGTTCATAACTTTTATGGACAGAATTTCTAGGTGCAGCCAGGACGTTGAGGGGGACTCAGGATTGGGTCACTGCTTTTTGCAGATGATGTTGTCCTGTTTGTGTCATCAGGCCGTGATCTTCAGCTCTCTCTGGATCGGTTCGCAGCTGAGTGTGAAGCAGCTGGGATGGGAATCAGCACCTCCAAATCCGAGACCGTGGTCCTCAGCCAAAAAAGGGTGGAATGCACTCTCAGGGTTGGAAGTGAGATCCTGCCCCAAGTGGAGAAGTTCAAGTATCTCGGTGTCTTGTTTAAGAGTGAGGGAAGAATGGAGCGTGAGATCGACAGGTGGATCAGTGATGCAGGCTCTGCATCGGTCTGTCGAGGCAAAGCTCTCAATTTACCGGTCGATCTATGTTCCTAACCTCACCCATGGTCATGAGCTATGGGTAGTGCCCGAAAGAATGAGATTGTGAGTACAAGCGGCTGAAATGGGTTTCCTCCATAGGGTGTCTGGGCTCTCCTTTAAAGATAGGGTGAGAAGCTCAGTCATCCGGGAGGGACTCAGAGTAGAGCCGCTGCTTCTCTGCATCGAGAGGAGTCAGATGAGGTGGCTTGGTCATCTGATCAGGATGCTTCCTGGACGTCTCCCTGGTGAGGTGTTCAGGACACATCCAACCGGGAGGAGGCCCCGGGGAAGACCCATAACACGCTGGAGGAACTGTGTCTCCCGGCTGGCCTAGGAACGCCCAGATTTGGTTTCATTAAGAGACATCTGGCATAGCTTGTCAAATCAAAATCCAAGGTTAACAGTGAAGTCCCAAGGTTAACAGTGAAATCAATGTTTCACTGGTATTCCAGTCACTCAACACAACTCTCCTGAATAATATGACAATTATGCCATACTGTAGACAAGATACATTTTTTTAATCGTTTTGGTTTAAAAGTAAACTGTTAATCTAGTAGAATCTCAGCATAGCACATTAGTGGGCCAACAACATCCCTGCTGTCATGGTGGTGGTGATGACTGTGGTCTAGATCAAAACATAGCAGCAGAACATGGAAAGCTCATTGTGTCTAAAATACAAGGTCAAAACTTTAGTAAACTAGACTAATATGAAATAGGCTTCTAAATGGCTGTCTATCAACAACCCCAAGCAAAAAGGATAGTTAACTTGGTACAAAAAAATCCAACAAATTTCATCTTAATCTCCTAGTGTTAAATTACAGTATATTGAAAAGGTTTGCCAAGTATACCCAGCTATCGCCTGTCTTGTTGTATGGTCAGACTCCTTTAAATACCAAAACAACACAAATTTATTTAGATACGGATTCTATAAGATGCAGCATGCCCATAGTGTGACATGTGGAAATTATTAAGATGCTCAATCATTACTACAATTTTCATTGCTGCACCAAATTTTGCTACACCAGCATCATCCAAAAGCTTCTTAATATGGTTTAAAGATGAGGACTATGCAAGCAATGAAAATCACCGTCATATTTCTAGACCCATTCTGCGAACATACATACTTGTGAACTGGTGCATTTTCATGATGGAAGGGTTATTCATTTGCCCTGCCTTCTTCAAAAAACATTAGGGATCCTAAAGTGCACCAGGAATACATTCATTACACCTTCACACAATTACCACTGGTTTTTACTATTGACCAAAGACGTTGGCTCCATGAACTTGTGATGCTTATGCCAAATTCTGATCCTCCTATCAGCATGATGGAAAAGGAATCGATTTCTTTGGCCAGGCAACTTTTTCCACTCTTCAGTGGTCCATTTTTGATGCTTCTGTGCCCAGTGGAGACGCTTTTTTTCATTGAGAACATTTTCAAAAAACATGGCCTTCGTAGAATATTAAAGACAAAGTTTGAAATGATATTCTTCACACCTGTGTTGAATGTGGATGTGATTTGCCTCTGATCTATAAATTGTTTTATTCCACAAGATTATTAATGGTAGGTTTTTGATTTTCATGTCATTTTCTGTAAACTCTTGGAATGGATGTGCATGAAGGCACATAATGACAGCCATTTGGAAGAAGCTAGAATGGACATACAATTACAATCAATTACTATGCCAATTTCAAAGTCACTATGGATATTTGTTTTGCCCAAGTCAATGCACAGATGAACAGTAGTAGTTGCTTGAAATGCTGATCTGATGCATTTATACAACACACTGCTAATCACGTGATGTTATGATGTGCTCGAATGTAGAATTTGTGTGAAGGTGAGTGGAGTGTCAATAAACTGGCAACTTAGGGTTAAATATATTTCACCATATAAATAAAGCTTTTCAGCTTGACTAAGATTTGCTTAAAATAATACTGGGGGGCTTTGGCCCCAGCTCGCTTTGCTTGCCAACCCCACAACCTGCGCTATGCGACAGCCACTTTGCGTCTCTGCTGCTCGCGTATGTGGATTTCACTTTCACCAAACAACAAACCTTTTAATTTTTGCGGATATGCCTCTTTATTTGGAAGAAACACTACTTTTCCCTGATGGCAACACAAATTAGACAATCTATCAAGTCTCAAGAGTTAAAGTTTAAATCCAAACAATATATTCGATCTCTTTTCACTGTTTCATTATTTCAGTCAGTCAGTCATTCTCCAACCCGCTATATCCTAACACAGGGTCACGGGGGTCTGCTGGAGCCAATCCCAGCCAGCACAGGAGACAAGGCAGGAACAAACCCTGGGCAGGGTGCCAGCCCACCGCAGTCCATTATTTCACTGATTAATAATTTCCGTTTGCTTGCGCTAATGCGATCTTTACTATCATTTTTTTGAGACCTTCGAATTTTAGTACTTTCATTATCTCTAATCTGCTCTGCATGTGTATTGCTCCAAAATTTTTGAACCTCTTTACGACGTTCTACTTTGTCATCTACTCTTTGTCTTTTATTTCTGGCCCTGGGCGTGGTTAAATCCCTTAGCACAAAGTCTTGTCTCGCGGGACTTGAAAGTATTTCTCTGAAAAAGTCACATCTCGTCCCAGGCTAAAAAGTCTTGTCTCGTACCCAGATTTTTTAATATAATAGAGAGATGGACCCTTGTATTTGCATCTATCACCTCAATAGACATGTTAATGGGGGTACGGTTGGAACGATAAAGGAAATGGGTACTTGAACAATGTAAAGTAAGTCTTACTGTACCTATATAATAACTATAATCGTAATAAACGAACAATAAAATAGCGGAGAAGCCGTGGATTAAATAAAAAGGCTGCGGTTATTAGCAGGGAAACGTGAATACCGTGGTGAAGCAAGGAAGGGAATGAAGAGACTGGAGCGACGGACAGCCCTATATAGGCAGACAGCCAACAACGTGGGCGGCATGGGGATGGGGGACCCAACGCCGCCTCACACGGTGACCGAGCTGCAAGCTATGGACGTATATATGTATGTAGTTAGGATTCAGTTAGCATTGGGAACCCGAGTACCAAATTTCTTGAAGATGGGCCCATAGGTAACAAAGACCATTAGAAAGTTCAATATGGAGGCCGACAGCGGCGTCATACCACTGAAATTAAGTACGTACATCGGTTTCGGTTAGCGCAGGGAAGCCGCCTACCAAATTTCGTGAAGATGAGGCCATAAATAAGAAAGTTTAACATATCGGACGTTGTTGACCGTTATGACCGTTGCGCGTAGAATTTCGAAATGAAACCCACTTAACTTTTGTAAGTAAACTTTAAGGAATGAGCCTGCCAAATTTCAGCCTTCTACCTACACGGGAAGTTGGAGAATTAGTGTTGAGTGAGTCAGTGAGGGCAACAAAGACCGTTGGAAAGTTCAATATGGCAGGCGACAGTGGCATCATACCACCGAAATAAGTATGTGCATCAGTTTCGGTTAGTGCAGGGAAGCCGCCTACCAAATTTCGTGAAGATGGGGCCATAAATAAGAAAGTTTAACATTACGGACGTTGTCACTGGCGGACGTTGTCGACCGTTATGACCGTTATACGTAGAATTTTGAAAGAAAACCTGCTTAACTTTTATAGGTAACCAGTAAGGAATGAGCCCGCCAAATTTCAGTCTTCTACCTACACGGGAAGTTGGAGAATTAGTGTTGAGTGAGTCAGTGAGGGCAACAAAGACCGTTGAAAAGTTCAATATGGCAGCTGATAGTGGCGTCATACCACCAAAATAAGTATACGCATCGGTTTCACTTAGTGCAGGGAAGCCGCCTACCAAATTTCGTGAAGATGGGGCCATAAATAAGAAAGTTTAACATGGCAGACATTGTCACTGGCGGACGTTGTCGACTGTTATGACCGTTACGTGTAGGATTTCGAAATGAAACCTGCTTAACTTTTGTAAGTAACCTGTAAGGAATGAGCCTGCCAAATTTCAGCCTTCTACCTACACGGGAAGTTGGAGAATTAGTGATGAGTGAGTGAGTGAGTGAGTGAGTGAGTGAGTGAGTCAGTGAGGGCTTTGCCTTTTATTAGTATAGACTAGCAGAATACCCGCGATTCGCAGCGGAGAAGTAGTGTGTTAAAGAAGGTACGAAAAAGAAAAGGAAAAATTTTAAAAATAACGTAACATGGTTGTTAATGTAATTGTTTTGTCATTGATATGAGTGTTGTTCTCATATCTATCTATATATATATATATATCTATCTATATATATATATATATATAGATATGTCGTTCTCATATCTATATATATATATATATCTCTATCTATCTATATATATATATATATATATATATATACCAGCTTGGCAGTGAGAAGTAGTGTGTTAAAGAAGGAAAGAGAAAGAAAAGGAAACATTTTGAAAATAACGTAACATGATTGTCAATGTAATTGTTTTGTCACTGTTATGAGTGTCGCTGTGATATATATATATAGCAAAATACCCACGCTTCGCAGCGATGTCATGTGTTAAAGAAGTTATGAAAAGAAAAGGAAACATTTTAAAAATAATGTAACATGATTGTCAAAGTAATTGTTTTGTGTATTTGGCGGCAGCGTCAAGTTGTTTCCGTCTAGCTGCATCAGAAAATGTACCACACGTCTGACACGCCTCCTTTTTACTGTTTTCTCACAGCTTGGATTGCTGTTGTCATATATATATACACACACACACACACACACACACATACATACATATCTTCATATCTACATATCTATATACATATCTACATATACACATATATATACATATCTACATATACACATATATATATATACATACATACCTATCTACATCATATATACACACACATACATACATACACACACACAAATTATATATATGTGTGTATGTATGTATGTATGTGTGTGGGTATGTTTGTATGTGTCTATATGTGTGTGTATAGGTTTGGTCACTGAGTGCAAGGGAAAAATAATAAATTATAGTCTATAAGTTATTAAACAGTAAAACATTAACGTTTTAAGAAGTACAGGTACATTGAAATTACATTTTCTATGTGAACGTTCAAATTTGTGCCTCTGGTAATGTGCCTTAACGGCATTTAAAGAAAATTAGTTTTGTGTCCTCTGCAGTGTTAAGAGAGAAAGGCTTTGGTTTGGGATAAAAGGAAAAAGGTGTAAAGAAAGGAAAGTTGCCTTTTTCTTTTATATAGTATAGAGAGATGTGTTCGCTGACGTTATGATCGCCTTTTGGGGACAGTCGCGGTGGGTCTTGTGTAGACTGGTGAGACGTCCCCGCCATTAATCGGCTGTGATGACACTGTCAGTCCTACACTCGTGTGCGTGTCTTCATAATCCGAGCTGAGGACGTCATAATCGTATACATGCAAAAGAAAGTGTAAATCGCCTTAATATTATTTTGGCGTGGTGTAGAAAAGGGGTCCCGTGTTTGCACTTGTCTGGGCTATAGCGCAGGGGGAGGATGAAAAAAATTAAAAGTGCTCATTTTGACTTAAGGCAGAAGCGCAGTCAGCGTCTCAAAGGCCGGCACAGCTATGCACGCGCGCTGGCTGCTCGACTTTTGCTGGGCGGGGATTTTGCTATATACAGCATAAATATGTAGATATGTGTATGTATGCTAGCAAAATACCTGCGCTTCGCAGCGGAGAAGTAGTGTGTTAAAGAAGTAATGAAAAAGAAAAGGAAACATTTTAATAATAACGTAACATGATTGACATTGTCATGAGTGTTGCTGTCATATATATGCCTGCCTAAATAAGTCACCCTCGCTTTGCTCTTACTTTTTTACCGTTCATTTAATCATGGCTAGTGGCGGAAAAATTATAAAATGGAAGGAGGATGGCTTTACCAAAACAATTATTGATGGCGAATCGATTATTCATAAAGCTTGAATTGGTGATCTGTTTTCTGTGTTAACCTCATATTTTTTCATACTTCTTCTCAAACTAAGGTGGTGCGAGGGTAAAATGAATCGGGATGCGCTGATCAATGTAATCGGTGTACCAGGAAATCATGCATTGACAAAAGCTCCTCTTTGCTTGTAATGCAAAGTGTGATTAAATGCATTATTTTTTAGCGTTATGGAGCACATGCATCGAAGCTTCTCAGCTGTGCTTGTGCTAAGAAAAGGAAAGATTTTAAAAATAACGTAACACGATTGTCAATGTGACCTTTTGTAAGTAGTGCCTGGAGGATTCAGTGTGGAGAAACTCTAGAGACAGCGTGTGTATTAACTTGTGGATTTTTCTGTGAGTATTTGGTGGCAGTCTGACGAAGTTGCTTCGGAAGACGGCGTTAGCATGAGCTCAGCTCAGAGCGAAATGAGATGAATGGGAGGGAGATGATGACGTGACTCCCCACCCGCCTTAACTGTCAATCCCCACAAACACAGTCTCGGAATTTGCATAAGCACACCCCTTCACCTACAATTTTAACTTAGTTACAAAGTGATCAAAACTCTCGTTTATATCCTGCGTCCTCTCATTAAACTTGTATCACGTATTACCTGTGGGCATGTGAAACGCCAGCGGTAGCCTGTCTATGAACTTAATTTAAAGTTTAGGTTTACACCTTGCTTTCTTTGCGAGGTAGCAGCACTCATGAATATGGTAGTATATGTCACTTGCTTGCTTCTTATTGTTTCGCTGCCTTCTCAATTATATTAGCATGTTTTCTTAAGTGCTTTTTGGAGGTCTTCCTGGTTTTCTACGCACTGCGTTGACAGTCAGTTCACGTGATTACGTGGGAGGCGTGATGATGTCACACGAAACTCCGCCCCCCCATATCTTTCCAGCTCAACTCTATTACAGTTAATGGAGAAAAATACCTTCCAGTTATGACCATTAGGCGTAGAATTTCGAAATGAAACCTGCCCAACTTTTGTAAGTAAGCTGTAAGGAATGAGCCTGCCAAATTTCAGCCTTCTACCTACACGGGAAGTTGGAGAATTAGTGATGAGTCAGTGAGTGAGTGAGTGAGTGAGTGAGGGCTCTACCTTTTATTAGTATAGATACTGAAAGTTCAAAAAGCAACAAAAGGTTTCCTGCAATCCACATCTAGGAATTTGAGCGCTTTAAGTACTGTACACAGCTGCAGTGACCAAGGTTTGAATTTGTGTGCTGTCTTTAGTAGCATTTCCCCTTGTATTCTGGCTTTTTTGTTTGTTAAACTTTTAACCTAAATCTTCCCAGGATGAATGATTCAGGCTGTGAATGTCTGAATCTGCCCTGTTGTTCACTAACATTCAGTTCATGGTTGGGTTCCACCTAGCGAATGATACTGTTAGCACAGATTGCAGCACCTTATGATACTATAATAGAAAAATTAGTAGTTCAGAAAGTACAAGGAATGCAACACCACCTTTTTAATTTTTTTTACTGTAGTTTATAACTATGCCATTGCTTCTAGGTCTTTACAATAATTTACAATAAATCCATGTATATTAACAATCAGCATATTTAGATAAATGCAATGGGCTTGAGGATGCATTACATAACAACATGTTGAAACAATATCCAATGCTTGGTTTCAATCTATTTTTTGTCCTAATTGAGTATGGCAATAAATCCAAAAAATTAGTTTTAAGCATATCATTTATTTTAGCTAGCATTGCTCAATTTAATGGTATTTTCAAAAGTATGTTGATATGCATTAAAGAACTTAATTTAGTTTAAGAGCTAAATGACCTGAATGCTTGATTATTGCTTGTGTAGAGATGTGGAGGTTAGGCTAATTTCCTAAAATTTCCTAAAATAGCCCTGTAAGGTGAAAGTAAGTTTTGGTGTGTGTGGTGAATGGGCCCGATACAACTTAGCTACCTAATTCAAATCCTATACTGCCAGTTTACAATTCTGAATTGGATCAAACATGTTAGATAAAAACCATGGTACTATGTATTACTGTAATTAGCATGGGTATAGAGCTTTGATTCAGACTTTTGACGTGACTGCCCCAGACAAGTTTCAGGGTGGCTGTGGTAGTAGTAGTAGTAGTAGTAGTAGTAGTAGTAGTAGTAGCAGTATTAGTTTATATGAAATATTATCTCTGCATTTGATTAAAGTCAGGACTCTTGCAGCTACGTTTTAAACATATGGATTCTTTGTGAAGCTGGATTACAGAATTTAGAATTGGATTAAACAATATAAGATGTGATAAATTAAGACAAATGATAAAAGCATCTCTCAAGATGGAATGAACATCTCTAGGGAGATGGAACAAGCTCATGACAACACTGCCAGTCCATCACAAACGTCATTTGCACTTGAGCAGTTTAAGCTCATTAGGAGACGAAAAATGTAGTCTAGCAAACTGTGGGTAAAAAACAGAATTGCTGGACACAGCAACAGAACACAAATGGAATATGCAAACACCACAGAGAAGACATATTGGTCTCAAAACTACAAAGAGGGATGGAGCAAGCATGCTGACATGACAATGGTGCTCACCTTCTGAATTAAAACATTAAAAACAACACTGTTTACATACTATATGGCCAAACGTTTGTGGACACCTGACCATCACACCTATAATAGCTTATTGGACATTCATTTCCAAAACCACTGGAGTGAATAAGGAGTTGACATGGTCCACCATTTTGTGGCTGACCTGTTGTTGCTCCTAGGCACTTTCACTTCACAATAACAGCATCTACACAGTAGACAAGGGCAGAGCAGAAATGTTTAGTTCAACCCCATTATACTGCCAACATTTGTCAATGGACGTTGCATGGCAATGTATCTGATTATATGCACCTGTTAAAAATGAGATCAGCTGACACATCTAACTCAATAATTTGGAAGGGTGTCCACATACGTTTGGCAACAATGTATGTATAAATGGTACACACATATAGAGAGGACAAAATTGTAAAAAAATTAGTGACATGATTTTCATTATATTTCCAATAATTACATATATATATATATATATATATTGTTGGGGATGCCAGGGGTAACGACCCGGCCGGGACACCGTGAGGGACCGGAGGAGGGTCAGAGCCCACCCTGGATCACGTGGGGGCCACCTTGCTGGTTGCTCTGGGGGCCACGGGTACAGGGCATGGAAGTTCCACCCTGTAGGGGCCTGTGGTCACCGCCAGGAGGTGCCCCAATGCCTTGGGGAGCTGTTACCCCAGCACACCAGGAAGTGCTGGGGGGAAGATTTAGGACGGCACCCGGAGAGCTGCTGGGAGGAATGCCGGGAGCACCTGGGGCTCATCCGGGGACTGTTTAAAAGGGGCCGTCTCCATTCATTCAGCGCTGGAGTCGGGTGGAAGCATGACGAGGCACGAGGAGAGTGTGGAGGCGGCCTGAAGAAAGGCATTTTGTGGCCAGGACTGTATGGATTGGGGTTTGTTGTGCACTTTATACTGAGTCTGAGTGACTTTAAATTGTAAATATTTGTAAATAAATACGTGTGGTGGTGATGAACAACATGTCCGCCTGTCTGTGTCCGGGTCAGCGCCACAATATATATATATTATATACACACACAGAGAAGGGGCAGTGAAGTGCATATTCTGCACAATGGCATTGTCCATGTGGAGTATGTACATTCTCCAGTTATCTATGTGGTCTTCCTTCAGGTGGTCTGATCATTCTTTCACCTACAAAGATGTGAATGTTAGTCTGAATGACAATTTCAAAAGTGGCTCTGTGTGAGTGTGTACACGACTGGGCTGTCAGGTCCAGGGCAGTTTCCCCCCTTGCACCTTCTACTCCCAGGAGAAGAACCTGCCCCCCACCCACATGATCCTGAACTGTATTATGTATTTTGATTAACTTTTTTGCATATGCAGGTGTTTTATTGTGATCTGATAGACTGATGCTACTACTGTATTTTCCCAGAATTAAAACGTGTGTGTAAACATATGTCTTATGAATAAAGAAAAAATAACCAATACTGCACTACAAATTGTGTGGGGGTATTCATAATTGTTCGTAATATCAGCCAGTTTTTATAAAGCAAATGTGCAAATATTTAGGTTGTTGACGTTTGTTTATGCATTTAGTTGAGGGTTATGAAAAATGGTGAAGTACTAATATTTAAAGACACAAATTGAAATATCCTTGAAATAGACTAGTAAAGATTAATGCATTTGTGTATGTGCATGGAGTGTAACAGGAATGTGAGTCTGCAAGTGTTAGAGAGCTTGCAAAACTGCGTGGGTGTGGTGTATGCATTCTTCAAGACAGGATCTGAAGAGGAGGTGATAAAAAGCACCAACTGCTGCCCTCTACTACCTTCTGTTGCTCACATCCCTGAGAATGTTTAATGTGCAGCGTTACCCCCCACCCCCCCCATCGGTATAATTAAATATTATAAAGCCAAATTACCTCCAAATGACACAACAATAATGGAGAAGTGGCTTAATGTTGAGATGCTACATCCTCAGCAGATCTCCCCCAAGGACATTCTCCTTTGCTTTTGATTAAGTTTTATATCTTGAAAAAGATCTCACAGTTAAAAATGATTCTTTTTTGTTTTCTATTGGAATACAAATTGTTTCTTTCCTGGAGCATGGAACATGGAGAATGTAATGAGGTGCTTAAAAATGACAAGCATTTGGAAAAGTGGCATAACTTCTATTGGTGTGTACCATATTCCCACACCAAAGATTGAAAAACCCAGTATTTGGCCATTTATAGGTCAATACCTGTTGCATGGCTGCACTCAGGCCCTAATCTGGGATCCTGAGTTGATTTGTCATGTGGTGGATGAGGCAATGTGCTGTGCTGTATCTGTGTGTGCACCTAACCACCACCACCACCACCACAATCTGTATTCTAATAGTTAATTTTTCAAATCTACTCAGTGTGTGCTCTCTCAAGGGCAAATGAAATAGGCAGCTGCAGGATTCTTCTCTGTGATGTATTTCAGTGATTCTTTCTTGGCTTCTTTGCATATTTGAATTTTTTAGCTGAAAAAAAGACCTTGAGGAAAATCGTGTATGCTTCTAGGCTCTCTTTTATATACTTAGCATTTTATTCAACCTTCACAAGTCAATAAAAGTGAAGGAAGTGCAAAGTCTCTCTTCTTCAATTAAATCACCACTGTAAATGTTAACATTGTGTGTTGCCACAAAATGAAATATTGTAACCAAAGAGGACTCAAAAATGAGACAACTGCCTTTTAATTGCAGCTGCAGTATACTCCCTTCTAATTCTTTAGCCTCACATCCTCCTGCATGTCACCCCAGCCTCAACAATCTTGAAGACATGGTTGGCTTAACGATGAAGGACAGATTAACTAACCCTGTGGTCACAGTACTTGTTCCTTAAGTTGTAAAAGGACTGTGATTCAGTTTCTCAAACACACGCACACACACACACATGCACCATGTATATATAACTGATTTTGGAGAGAAGCTTATTAATAGGTTTCAAAATATTAGGTAAACTTGGATTCAGAGGAAGACACAACCAACACTGATAACGTCCCAACAAACCAGATTACTAACCCAAAAAGTCAGAAGCTGGTTCCCATAGATGCAGCAGAACAACCACAGAAATACAGCTCATACATGAACTCTGTTTTAAAACATACAACACTGCTACTTAAACATGCCTGCTGTGTTGCTGTAATACTATTTCAGTTATCAAATAAACTAAAAAAAATTCTTTCAAACGTATTTGCTCAGTTTTTTTCTTAATCCAGCACTGACTAAAAATAGCAGCAAATGAAACACTAGACCACAAACAACATCGATCCTATATCCTCCCTTCCACGACATCTTCACCAATTGACTGTTTTCCTTTGCACTTCTCTGCCCTCGGCTGCACATTATAAACTATCCATATCTACTCTTTCCCCACACAGACTAGCCTCCTGTCTTGATATATCTTGTGCTCCACAGCTATAGCCCGATCTCCAGCTTTTAAACTGGATGTTCCACTTAGACTGCTCATATGTCAGCTAGTGACTGAGGTCTTTCACAGTCTGCAAGAGCCATCATCCTGTCTGCTTCTAATCTCTCTTGCCTATTTAACTATGTAACAACATGCCATCAGATGTTCCTGACTAGAGTAAACAGGCTCCGATCTGGTTCAAACACCTTGTTTTTCTTTTTTCATGGGCCACATTATTTTCATGTGTCCCCTGTAGCTTTGTATTTGTTACTTCTCTTAATGTGTACACCATCATTCTATCCTACATCACTTCACTACCAGTGTTGTGCTAATGAGACACAAATCAACAATATTTTCTGAATGGCTGAAAAAAAAATTCAAACTTAACTTCTTCAACATTTTGGGTGCAACTAACTTGATACTGTCTTTCATACTATTTGCTGAATCGTTTAGCTGCCACTGGCATTACCGATACTCCTTTTATATGGTTTATTGTCTAATCGTACTGTTTGTTCATCTAAAAAAACTCTCAATCACAATCCCTTCCAGTCACTATTGGAGCTCCCCAGGAATCGGTGGTTGGCCCCTTATTGTTTTTAATATATATAGTCCCTTTAGGTTGCATTAAGAAATTTGGAACTGAATTTCATTGTTATGCAGACGATACTCAGCTCTATATATCTACAAAGCCCAATGTCCTTCCTCCTTCCTGCCTCAATGATTGTCTATATGAAATAAAATCTTGGTTTTCTTCAAATTTTCTCCAACTCAATAGCTAAGACACAGTCTGTTTTATCAAAATCTAGTAATTTTTAACACAATATTGATGGTATATCAGTCTATCCCCTCCCCTCAGATTAAGAGTTTGAGGGTTATTTTTGATACTCTATTTTTTGAATCCATCCATTCACCCATCCATCATCCATCCATTATCCAACCCGCTATATACCAACTACAGGGTCACGGGGGTCTGCTGGAGCTAATCCCAGCCAACACAGGGCGCAAGGTAGGAAACAAACCCCGGGCAGGGCGCCAGTCCACCGCAGGGCTATCTTTTGAATCCCATATCAATAATGTTATACGTCATCTTTTTTCATCTCCGTAGCATTGCACACCTGCAACCCTCCCTCACCCTAAATAGCACCGCCATCCTTACTACTCATGCATTGATCACTTCCAGCATTGATTATTGTAATTCTGTTCTCTTTGGTCTCCCACATAAGCTTCTCCATAAACTCCAGCTTGTTCAGAATTCAGCTGCCCAGCTCAGACCTCTTCCGTGCAACACATTACCCCATCTCTTAAACAGCTTCACTGGCTTCCTGTAAAATTTCACATTGATTTAAAAAAATCTTCTACTTACCTTCAAAGCACTTCATAACTTTGCTGTATTATACCTCTCTGACCTCATACATGTTTATATACCTAACTGCACTCTTGGGTCCTCTACTTCTGGTCTTCTCATCACCCACCCCTGCATGCCTGATCACCATGGGTTACAGGGCATTTAGATGTAGCGTTCCTCGTCTCTGGAACTCACTACCATAAAACATTCGGGACACAGATTCACTGCCTATTGCCTATTTTCAAATCTAATTTTAAGACCTATCTAATTAGATTAGCTTACACTACATGACCTTAGGCTGTATTCCAATTGCTGTATTTTCAGTCCCATGGATAAAGATATATGTATATTTGTACATGCATTTTTTTGTTGGTTTTATGATAGATAGATAGATAGATAGATAGATAGATAGATAGATAGATAGATAGATAGATAGATAGATAGATACTTTATTAATCCCAAGGGGAAATTCACAATGATTTTATTATCTGTCCTTGGGTGTTTAGAAAGGCGCCTTGAAATACAATGTATTATTATTATTATTATTATTTAAAAGTAGTAAGTAAAGTGATCCCTGTGAAAGACAATTTCATATTTATCCTGGAAACAAAGCCAGTGATCCACTGTTTCAGGTTCTGCCTCTGTCAGCCACAGACTCTCCATGCTCCTGCTATCTGGCAGGTGATACAAGTGGATCCAGATCCACACCAGTAGGTTCAGGGAGTTTCTACCCGCAAGCTAACAGGCTACTGAACTGCTGAACACTGATCACTTTGACAACAAAAACTCATTTTAAAAACACTAGTCACTTTTAGATTGCCTTCTATACTTAAGATGGAACGTACATATACACACATTACACTCCTCTGCTCTATAGACAATTAATATTTTTCTATACACTTTACTATTTTAATCTTTTTTATTAGTATTTTAATCTCACTTTTATTATTATGACTTTTTAATTAATGTTAGGTTCTATTAGAGTACAACTTGAGGGGGCTTTGAGCCTAAGAATTTCATTACTGGTAATGACGGTCCTTTGTTACCTGTATATGATGATAGAACTTGAAACTGCAATAGAAGATCTCTTTTTTGCCATATGCCAATCAAGGAAAAAATTGCCACAGCTTTCCTTAAATGTATGTTGCAATTACATAGTTTGGGCTAAACCAGGGTTTCCTCTAGTCACCCAGACATGCTAGGTTGGAATGGGAAGTGTCCTCTTGGTGTAATATTATGTCATGTGCTCTTCAAGAGGTTCTTTTGCTCTTGGCAATTCCTTGTTAGCTAGGGAACCTGTAACACTATCAATAAACAAGCATTACCTATGTAATAACCTTCAGGAGCTATTTTCTGTCCTGAGAGAATGTTTTACTCTAGTACAGCAGTTCCCAACTTGTGGGTATGCGATGGACCGGTTGGGGGTACATGAAAATAATATTGGTAATGGCGGAAAACACCAAAAAAAGGACTTAAAAAAAAACACAAAGTTATAGAGTTTTGGTTTACAAAGGGAGACGTGAACTTTGCCACTAGACCCGTCCACCACTATTCATATCATGTGATTGCGCATGTGTCCTCCCCCTCTTCGCCAAAACTGTCACTGTGATTGAAAGCGGTCCATCATTTTAGTGTTTGATTGGGCATCAAATAAGTAATGTGTATTAATAGGCCTAGATTGTTCCTTTTTTATGAGTACTTTATTTGAAGTGTTTAGCTATTATTTATTGTTTTGAGTGACTTTCTATTAATATTGTTTTGTGCCCCAAAATGGATAAGTGGTTGAAAACAAACTCTTAAGAGAGCTGCAGTTAGCACTGAAATTCAACCTGCTGATTTGGCAGCTACAAGTACTTCGAAGCAGTCTACAAGCGCAAGGGGACCAGGGTGGGGTGCAATGACTGATAGGCCTGTTCTTGCAAGAGATGCTGTTTTTATTTGTTTTGCTCTTATGTTAGGCTGCTATTATAAAAAAAACTGAAATAAATTGTAAAATCAAAAATAAAAGCCTTTAAATGCCATTAGTTTTATTTGAGTTGTTTAATTATTTAGCTAACCTAGGAAAACTTAAAAAAAAAAAAATTTTTTTGAGGGATGGGTGAAAAAGCCTAATCAAGGGATACGGAAGAGAGAGAAGGTTGGGAACCACTGCTCTAGTACATAAGCTAGCTATTAGGTATTAAAAAATACAGAACGACACAACCACAACACAGTGGTTAACTGTACTGCCTTATAGCATGCAAGAATCTAGTCAGCATTTAGCAATGTCTAAATGCAATTTTTATGTGGGAGGAACTGCAGTACTGGGAAAAAAACATCCAGACATGAGGAGAATATGAAAATGCCACGTCAACCAGGCTGAGAATAAACCCAGGTTCTTGATGCAGCATGCTATGGTATAATATTCCTTGTGTCTTTGTTTTTTTTTTGGTATTCCTATATCCTGGTATTCAAAATATCAGTTAGGCTAGAATAAAGCTTAATTATTTCAACGATTAAAACTAGGGAGAATGCAACTATCTAAAAGTAAATGATTCCTTCGAGAGGCAGTCAAAATGTCCCCAGAATATGATATAGCAGGATAGTGAGAGTTCAGAGTATGCACACATTGTTGTGGAGGGGTGCGCATCAAGTCTGTAGAGCGGTTACAACAGATCTGGATTGGTTTAGGCGTGTAGTATTGTTTTAATTACCGTTTAAGTTACACCTATTTTTAGTCATTCGGCGCATTCGGCGCAAAGTTGCATTCCGAACAACGTACAAACATCAAGTTAATGTGCAAATTGGGGAAATTAGCATCAGATACACAATCGGCACTGCAGTAAGTTTATGGTGCTGATGCACTAAAGAAAATCGCAGTTTACAACTGTTTTTCCCGGTTTAATAACGGACAAGAGACAATGGAGGATGAACCGCGTAGAGGGAGGCCTTGTCCAGAAATGAGGAAATTGTTAAAAAAGTATGATGACTGATTCGAAATAATTGAAAAGCAATTATTGGAGCAAGAGGTTGGATCTCCCACTGTTCAATGCATGCGGTTCTGACGAAAGATTTGAAAATGAGTTTGTTCCGAGGCTGCTGACAACGGATCAGATGGATTTTCGCATGTCTGTTCCTGGAGATCTGTTTCAGAAAAGTTCACAGGACCAGACACATTTCAAGAAAAGACTGTCACTGTTGGTGAGTCTTGGGGTGTACGCCTACAACTCAGATACGAAGATGGAGTCATCAGATTGGCATACAAAGTCGTCTCTCTGACCAAAGAAATCACGCCACATCAAATCCAAGACAAAAGTGATGCTCTTTTCATTCTTTGATATAGACAGTTTGGCGCAGTGTGAATTTGTAGTGCCTGTACAGTGTTACTGGTGTTTTCTACGTGTAAGTTTTCCAAAGGTTGCGCGATGCAGTTTGAAGGAAGTGGCCCGATAAGTGGCAGGGCCAATGGTTTCTGCATCGCAATATGTAAGCACCGAGCCACACTTCTCTTGTTGTGCAGTAATTTCTAGACGATAAAAACATTCCAGTCATCACTCAACCACCGTACTCACCGGATAACGCTCCTTGTGACATTTATTTGTTCCCTAATTTGAAAATGGGACAAGAGGGAACACGTTATTGAACTGTGGAGGATATCCAATCAAGTGCTACGGCTGAACTCCGGAAGATTCCACAAAAAGCCTTTCGCCGGGTCTTCCAACAATGGCAGGATGGATGGATCAAGTGTGTTTGTGTGTGCAAATGGGTTATACTTTGAAGGAGGACTAGGTGAAAGTGTTGTCATATGTAATACTGTTACATTGCAATACCACTATTCCGGGAACTTATAGTCGATGCAAAAAGAACAGACCACCTAGTCCTCTTCAACATGACACTGTGTCATAGTTACATGCATTTGCAGTAAGGGAAAGCCCCACAGTATTTGCCAGTCTCTCTCTCAACATATGCATCATGATCACTGAAATTAAAAGAGCATGACTCTAGTGCCTAAAGACAAGTAATAAAATGTAATTTATGCTTTAATTAATTAAAAAATGATCTCTATTGTTGCACAATGCATATGAAAAGTTCTGAAAAGAAAAAGATTCCAGGTTTAATAAACAGACTGAATAAATTAAAATTTTTTATTCACTGCCTTTTCAGTCCTGCTTGTTTATTATTTTTAAGCACGTTGCGCACAAGGAATCCTTTTTAATAATAAAGGGTATTAAATATTATTTTAAAGAGGTGAGCAAAGAACTTTCAGGGTTAGAGCATGTAACTGTCAATAAGAAATTAAGAAATTAATGTTATTAAATCTGCAATGACAGTAAGTTATTAAATCTGCAGTAACAGTCTTTAAGATGAGAAAAACCGAAGTAAATTTATTTTCAATTTATTCTTATCTGTATACATAAAAATGTTACAATTCCAATGGATCTGGTATATTTTGCCAAACCAGAGGAATGATAAAAAATGTATTCAGTCTAACTAATACAGGTTCTCTTTTCTAAAGCAGTACATTACAAACATGTTCCAAGCAGAAGAGAGCAATGTTCCTGTGATAGTTGGAGAAAAGTACATTTCCTTGTGCAGTGCTTTGTAGTGCTTTGTAGTTCTTATTTGAGCAGGTTCCTGACACACCGGGATGTAACCAGTAAAAACAGTTGAAAAATGACAACCCAAGTCAAATAATTTATTATAGAAATAAAACAGAAAAGAAACTAAGCAAGCATTACCTGAGGTCCCACATGTACACCATGTTACAATTTATCACGGACTAATTAATGTTTACTCACTAGGCAGTTTAATTAAGCCTCATTTACTAATTCTCATTTATAGTATGCAAGTCTTCACTACCCACAACCATGACTTAGCTGTTATGAGTTAAAGCTAGCCTTGTTATACCATACAGTATACAAATCAATTGCTCCAAGTCTTGTCAGTTATGATTCTATTACATACACTGCACCTAAGTTACTAGGCAGAGAGTACTAATGTCCATTTTTTCTATTACTGTAACTTGAAAGCTTTACTTTAATGAAAATTATTATTTTCTTGTATTATAAAATCGCCAATTGAAATGACTTACAGTGGTTAATTTCCTTCTTGAATGTGTTTACTTGATCCTCATTTTTTTCTCTTTTAGTCATCAATTTAACTTTGGCCAATGAACTTCTTGTTATAGGAGATGGTTTAAAACAGATGAACATATGAGTAAAAAACATGTGGTGTGCAGCAAATATAATCAAGAAGTTCTACATTATGATTTATTCTTTAGTTATGTATACAAATGTATTGTAATATTTCTACACGTTATACTGATGTATTCATAAAATTGTTTTAAATTGTACTGGGAACAACAGACACACTATAAGAGTTGTAAAACAAGGCCCTTTTGAAATTTAAACTTCCACTGAGGAATCAGAAAACAAGATTTTGCAGCTCTAGTTCTACAAAATGCCTGAATTTTTGATTATGGGACAAAGAAGCAGCATATAAAGAATTGTATAAATTATTGAGCAGATGTTGTAAATGCTGTAATATTTTAATAATAGTTTAAAAAGAGTAAGATATTATATACAGATTTTCCATTTGCTTTAATCAGATATCACGGAAGCCATCAAGCATTTTAGCTTATGGATCTTTTTACAACCCTTGACTACTGTACACTGATGAAGAGCCAGAAAAAAAACTCCAAGGCAGACAATGGACTCACCCACATTTCTGATGTGCCAGATTCTTATTCTGATGGTCACAATGGTCTGCTCTTTATCTGTCCAGCTGACTGCATGTTACAGATCACGTCAGCATTAAAATATGAGCTAAATGCCTTTTCCCCCTTATATATGAGTGTTTTCTTCTCTGCTGCCTATTTTGAGCTGTGCATGGTTGATTTTGGACTACCTTTAGGCTCAAGAAAAAGTCCTAGAGCTTGACCATCTTCATTGTTTAACCCATCACCACCAGATTCTTTCCATGTATTGTTGGCCTACTTCAACTAAGGTTTCTTAGCTTTTGCCAATGCAACATTTGCAAGTGC
The DNA here is from genome assembly GCF_016835505.1 of Polypterus senegalus. Taxonomy (NCBI): domain Eukaryota; kingdom Metazoa; phylum Chordata; class Cladistia; order Polypteriformes; family Polypteridae; genus Polypterus; species Polypterus senegalus. Next base: position 57,115,855 of record NC_053167.1, on the reverse strand, counting down.
TGACAACAGCCATGTTGCTTACAAATTGTAGTAGTTAATAACATTTATAAATTTAAGATTGGTGTTTTTATAGCTTCCAAATGAGATTTGATAAGTAATCTATTCACTGGCTATTGGGGAAACTATGTACCACAATTTCTTCTTACCTCCTAAACTCATGCAATTGTGCTAATTTGCGACTTCAAATTGACCGAATGTGAGCAAGTGCAGCCTACACTTGCCAGTTACTTCTGGGGGATGAACTCCAGCTCCCCTGAAAATTAAAGCTGGTTAAATAGATAGTGGATTCTGCTTTTGACTGTTTATATTTTAAGCTTATGAGTAATAATGTGAAGCAGTATACAAATGTCTTTGATTACACATATTAGTCACATTATAAACTGCACTGCTAACAACTTTTAAACAGAAAATTGGCATCCCAGTTTGGAATGAAGTTTAAGTCTCAAGGTTTAAAATTCTGTACCATTTTTTCCATTGCTTATATATTTTAGTTTATATGCTGCTTTATATTGAAAGCAATGTTGGAAATCAACACAACCTTTCTCTCTGCAGGCTTCAAGGAGGTAGGTTTTGATGGCATGGAATCATTTACTCTGAAGAGAAATCATTAAAAAAACATTTGAAAATCGTCTGAATGGTATATGATATAGCATATTTATGTAGCATATTTTTATGTTGATTATATATTGAAATTCTTTTTAAATAAATTAGTACACTGTTATATTAATACAAGTAAATAAAACAAAAGAGAAGATAAGAAATAAAACTGTGTTCTTAGCATGACATCATCAGTCCAAATTACTACTGAGTTACTTCCATTCCAACTACTAACATCTCTTACCTTGCCCACTCTCTCTTATGCTTGGAGTGTGTGGAACATCACACTGCTCAGAGTTTTTCTAGAGAGTTCAGATGGCACCAACTCATTTAGGTAAACATAATTTATTACTACACTAAAAACAGTCAACAGGGCTACATTATAGAATTTGCACATTAGAAGTTCAAATCATTTACACTTTCTTTAACTGTTACATATACTTTAGCTATAGCTTAAAACATACAAGACATCTTTACCACCTATGCACTCCCATAATCACTTACTTTGTTAGAATCCAATAAGAAGAAGTAAGGAGAACTAGGTTTTTCTAGGCCTATAAATATTTGCCCTGGAGATACTGTACAATGTATTGAAAAGACCAACTAGCATACAGCACAAAGTGCTTTGATGTCAGGAAAAGAAACACTATTTCTGTTCAACTTTATAAATGATTAGTCTCATGTAGTGAACCACTAATTCAGCAGAAAATTAGGTGTAGGTAAAATGAATCAGCATGTGAATCACTGGCTAGTAACTTAATTGCAGCAATCCTGTCATTTTAATGCAACCTTTTCTACTAGTCACTCTATTAGCCCCTCTTTTTAACCATTGGTGGTCTGGACTCTTTAAAGTTTTACATATTTAAAAACTTCAACTCTTTGAACAAATCTCACCCTGGGGAAAAATAAAGTTTCTATCTATCTATCTATCTATCTATCTATCTATCTATCTATCTATCTATCTATCTATCTATCTATCTATCTATCTATCTATCTATCTATCTATCTATCTATCTATCTATCTATCTATCTATTGTTTCACCTCCATGAAATGTATCCCTTCCTTTACTTTTAAAAAATGGAGATAATTAGTAGTTGTCAGCTGAAATACTGATGTACGTGTGATGCAGAACAGTTGCATTAAGGATCTACCGTAATAGCATGTTTTCTTTTAGCATGTCTCCAAAAGAACATACAGTACTGTATAACCATATTGAATTATACACCCACATCACACCAAATAAATTAGCAGGTGTGGCCTGGTGATAAAAGTATATGATTATAAACCATAGGGTTGATGGTTCAATTCTTGCCTTTGTAGTAACTCCCTTTGTATTTTTTAATTTAATACAGAAAAAAAATATGCACAAATAATACTACTATGGGCCAATATCTGTACATTATCTTTAGATAATGTTTTATATGGAAAGTGGTCTCATTTTTCAAACAAATCAATGGCCATCCACGTAACACTGGCTCCAGTATGCGAACCTGTCCCAGACAGTGAGTCATTCTACTGCTGCCTACATTTGGAATAAGGAAAAATATCCTATTTCAAAAAAGGTTTTTAAAACATATTGTATATAAATCTCTTATGGTTTTATTTAAACTAAATACTGTAAACCCTTAATGAGATTGGCTTTTGGAGGTTCTGTGCAATTCTAGTCACCCTACCACACTACAAAAATGATACACCTACTTTACAGACTTTAAAAGGTGCTGTGTGAACTGTGTCCTTTTCTCTTATGTTCACTTAAGTTTCACTTGGACTTTACATGTTCAAAGACATGTTTCTTTGGTTGACTACATTGACCCTTAATGATTTAGCCTTGTGATATCTTATCCAGAGTGGAGCCATTCCTGGCATGACATAATCCCACCAAAGGCTCTGGACTTCTATAATCCTGACAAAGCAAGTTTATGAAATAGACAAATCTCACCTTAATGCATATGCTATAAAAACACTGCTGTGTAATAAAAGCAATATGAAATAAAGATTTGACAAGGACAGGATTGTTTCCTGCCAGTAGATAGATAGATAGATAGATAGATAGATAGATAGATAGATAGATAGATAGATAGATAGATAGATAGATAGATACTTTATTAATCCCAAGGGGAATTAAAGGCCATATTGTTTAAAAACATCTGAATTTAACTTTTTTAGGTTTGTGATGGGAGTTTTAAAATCTTTAAAAGTATTTACAAATTAAAGAGAGGAAAACACCCCTAGCTTACTAATAAAAATATATATTCAGGAACATTGTGAGAATAACAGGAATGCATATCTAAAACATAAATTACCAATTACACAAGTGAGTTTAAGTTCTTAACAAACTGCCTTTTGACAACTTAAATCAGGTAGGGGAGCATGCACCACAAGACGAAATACCTCAGGATCCAAGTTGGCAACTCCCTAGGCAAACATGCGGTCCAGTCACACCCTCTGAAAATGTCTGTCTATCTGCAACAGCCAGTTGTTATGTGGGTGTCCAGTTGCTTGGGCCCTCACAATGCAGGTAACGTACCTCATTCAGGACTACGTAAGCAACTACTCGTTCGACACACAGTGAAACCAGTGGTACCCAAGGAGTCTAGGAAGAGGCACAGTACTGAAGGAGTCCAGTCTTTGTCTCAGGTCACTGGATTGTGGATAGCAAAACAGGAAGCATCAGGACTCTAAAGGCTTGGACTTTTGTCCTCTTGCTAAGATATCAAGAACACCACATACCCCTTTCAAGCAATCTCATGACCCAGAGATGTTCAGCTTTAAACAGCAGCTCAAAGTAGCCAGCCCAGCAGGTCACAAGTACAGCGTAGAACAGTAAGGACCATTCCATCACTTGCCCTGAGGACTCTTTGCGTCAACCTACATGGTTTGAATTTTTCTTTTTATTGATGAATTACATCCTAAGGCAAATATTCATATTTATGAAACAGGGTTTTTTAACAATGAGTTGGCATATAGAGTTAAGGATATAGAAAATGAACAAGTAGATTGATTAATTAAGAGATTAAGTTCTTTTTCACTAGCTGCAAAGTGGACCATTATGTAGATATAGATTGATACATTTTCTAAAATTATGTCTCACAGTATTGAACATTATGTATATCACCAATCTCATTAAAAACAACTGTTATTGTGCAGTAAAGCAGATCCTATATACATTTTCACTGGTATATCTGATTATATTGTATGGCTCTAACAAGTTGCATCAGCCAGGGATGAGTCACCCATAGTATGAGCAACTTCAGTGTCACCTGCAATAGTGCCTATTAAAAATGGCAAGCCCGCAACGTCACAAGAAGAATTCCATCTAGTGTTGCAACAGTGAGTAGTCCTTTTAAGAAAAGAGAACCACATAAATAGAACCATGTAAAGAGCAATGGAGTCATTGTGGCATTTGGCACCAGTCTTGCATTGCTGTAAGAGGTGGGATATAGAGAGGACCTACGTTCCGACTCTGTAAAGCACTGAAAGGCATAGCAACAAAAAATGGATTTACTGGAATCTTCTGTGTTGTTGATAGTGAATTGTGAAGCTGAGATCCATGTGCCATTTGCAGCATCAGTACAGGAGGGAACACAGCCACCACCTCTGTAGCTCCACCAATGCCTCTCCTTCTATTAAGGTCCACTGGCCTGTGTGTGAAGCTATTGGAGGAGCTTTCGGCTCACAGAGCTGGGGAAAAGTGTGGCAGGTCAATTTGCCACTAATGCCAGTGAGCTGCATGAAGGTGGGCCAGTGGTAAAACTGTGCAGGTAAAGGACAAGGCAGATTAAAGAGGAATTTCAGAGCAGCAACAGAAGTAGAGTCTCAAAGCAGAAATCCAGACCTTGAACGGTGTTTGCAGTGAAGGAGTAACAGCCACAAAACAGGTACATTTGCAGCTTCAACACAAGGAGATTCACTTGCTCACTTGTAATCGACAGGTCTTCCTACAGAAATGCAGTGTTTAACACCTCTGTTGTACTGCATTACTGTTCAGCACCTAATATTCATGCTGTGCCCACTGACAATTCAACACTTAAGATCTCTGCTCTGCCACCTAATAGTGCATAAGATCACAGCAGAAATGAAGACTATCCCATCATTTTAAAAGTTTGTGTGCCTTCAAAAAAAGCTGGTAGTGATTGCTGGGGACAGCAACTTCAAAAGGAGGGCTATGTAATGTCACTGACAAGTTGCATCAGCCAAGGGTGAGTTACCCACAGTATGAGCTAAGATTATATCATGTAAATGAGCAGCTTCAGAGCCAGCTGCAGGGGAGCCTATATAAACAGCAAGTCTGAAATGCCACAAGCAGAATTTCATATAGTGCAGCAATAGTGAACAGTCCTTTTAAGGACAGACACCTAAAAGAACCATGTAAAGAACAAAGGATCAATTTTGGCACCATGCACCAGCAAATTAGTAACATACAAAGGATATAAATCCTGGACTATAAGCTATAATCTTAATCTAAAATATCAAGTAAAAAATCCTATATATCCTATTAAATAAAATTCACCCATGCTGTGTGTCCTTGTTTGTGTAAGAGCTTACAATCAATGAGCACTCAGCTGGAACTACATTGCATACAACGTGGCCTCATGGATCTGCGCAAATAGAATAAAGGCTTATCAGTTTGTTGTTTTGTGTTTGTGGTACCACAGTAGAATGGAAACAGGAATTAGGCAGGATAAGACCGTGGCTTAACTAGCCGTAACTGGAAAACTTTCACACGTCCACTGCTGCTGCTGGGCAGCAAATTAATTGTTATCAAAATTATGTAAGCTAATGATACTTTCATGGCACAAATGGAAATATGAAACTGTGCTGAAAAGTTGTGAGGGAATCTTCACTGATATAGTATCATGACCATTCTTCACATTATAGCTGATGTTCTGAGGATAATGTGCTGCCATAAAATATAGCATTTACTCAGTTATCATATGACTCTTCTGTGACTTTGTCTCATACTCTCTTTTTTATCACCAGTAAACAGTATTCAATTTAGGATGTCAGCATTTTTTTTAATTTTCATTTTACCACTGTGCAGAGTAGACAATATGCATAGATTGTCCCACCCCAGCTGTAACAGACAGTAATTTCTTGAAAGATACTCCTGGTAGCTCAATTTGGAGGGGCCAACTATTCAACACAGATTTACATGTGTTCAGAGCTTCATAGTGGAATTAAGTGCACTACTACACACAATGATTTTACTGTCTTAAGGAAAAAGACTTTTTTTTTTACTGTGACATTAAAGCATTTTCAGGCTGATCAATAAAAAAAAAAAAATTTCAACTAAACTGATTAAGAATCCATATGATAACAATAAAAGTTAAAGAAGAGTTTTTTTTCCAAGTGAAAGATTTGTTACAGTACTTCTTCAGTTGATGGTCTGTTCAAAGAGATTTCAACACCAATTTCTAAAACATTGTCACATACTTGAGATCAGCATACACTAAGGAAGACAATACCATTAAAACAGTACTATAAATATTTAATTGAAAAGTTAAATGTTTTCTGTTAAGGTTAGATGTGCGTTCTTGAATCACTAAGAAGTCCAATTCTTGCGCTTTAGACATTCGAATGGTGATAACAGGAGGTTGCATTTGGGCACAGCTTGCACAAATACAGGTTTCACTTCCTTCCTCTGACCTTCCATAGATATTTTTGTTGCTTCATCATTGAGAAAGTTGATCTTTAAATGCTTAGCAGCATCACCCATAGTGAAGAGGCTTAGAAAGAGGTTCAACACAAACATCTAAAAGCTATATTAAGTCTTCAATGGCATCTCAGCCCGTGAAAGAAAAAGTACACTGCCTGAACAGTTGTTGATGGTGCAGCACAGTGACTCTGTCCACATGCCACACCTTTCTTTAAGCCTTACAATGATAAGCTAGTAATGAAAGGGACCAAACCATGTATTTAAAAGTCCCTTGCCACATACAAGTGCATTCAGCCTGAGACAAAACTGAAATTCAACAGCTGTAACCTGTTAATGACCAGCACAATTCCAGATTTCAACTCACCCCATGTGGGGAGAAGGCTAGAAAAACTTTTATAAACATAAGCATTCTCTCTTCTTTTTGCAGTTGAATCTAAAAAAATCTAATTTTTATAAATACAGTATAGCCTAAAAGACATCCTTTAACAAATAAATTAAAATAGACACAAATGAATTAAGAATCTAGCAAATTATTATGATAATACATTATTTTTAGGATTGCTCTTGCTTTTCTCAATCCGTTCTCATCATCATACTATAAATAAGGTATAATAAAATGAATGAAAAATACAAATCAAAATAAGACCTACATGATCATTTGAGCCTATGTAGGAGAGTTTCATGTGCTTCAGGTAGGTAGCGGTTATTGGCATATTGTAGTCGATCAAGCCTGGAACCAATGTGGCCGGGTGGTCATTTTCTGCAAAATAAAAACAGAAAAATAATTTTAATGAACTTCCTGAATGGTTGCTTTCTTATTGCCTCCCATTTTATTTGTTATAACTTGATATTCTCTTACCATCGTAACCTTTAGTGCACTTGTGTTTATTAAATCAATATATTGTTTCCTTTACTTCATTTGCCAAGATTATGTGACCTTGACTTCTTCTTTTTCTCTTAACCCAACAAAAATCTACACATAACAAGATACCCAATAGTGGATCGGTTCTTTAACTCCCATTTGTGCTCATATGATCTGAAGTTAGCTGATTAAAAAATAAAAATGAAGGAGTTAGGGATACCAGCTGTTTACAAAGCATTTTACTGATATTGTCAAAGTAAAATATCCATGGGTACATTTGTTTTTAAATTTATAATGAAATTATCCAATGTGATTCTAGAGAAAACATTGTGATGGATGGCCAGCTTCATATTCCGGCCCTCACCCCCAGGCCACCAGGAGGAGCTCTCCCGAGAGCATGGACGGGTCCCGAATTCCAGCAGGGCCTCATGGACTATGTAGTTTTTATGCGCAGCCCTGCTGGACACCTTGCAGACCACTGGGAGTCGCTGTCGGGAGGCCAGTAGACTCATTTGTGCACTATGACCTGGAAGTTCATCACATGAAGAGCGACAGGCTTCTGGGGTCAAGAAAAAGTACTATTTACCCTGACCCGGAAGGAATAAGGACTTGTGGACTGTTGGCCAGAAACACTTCCGGATTAGGGAGTATAAAAGGACTGTGGGAGCTCCCAGACAGCGAGCTGAGCTGGGTGGTAGGTGGGCAACGCATCTGGGAGTTGAGGATTGGTTATTGATTATTTAGTATTGTATTTGGTTAATGAATAGTGTGGAGTGGAGGGTGCTTGGTGCACATAATTATTATAATAAAACAAAGAATTATTGCACTTTTACCTGGTGTCTGGCGTGGTACCTGAGGGTTCAAGGGAGCAATACTGCCCCCTACAGTCACAATATAAATAAAAATGTCATAACAGCATCTGCCACTGCCTCCACTATTCTGTAAAAGAGATTACTGTGCACAGGAAATTGGGCAGACAAATGGTGAGATATTGAGAAATGATGAAAAGGGAGAGCTCCACTACATCGAAAACTCTAAAATCAACAAAAATAAATCAAGTAAAAAGATAACAGAAACACTTTTAGAAAAGAGAAAATATGGATCACAACTTTGGGTGTGAACTGGTCACACTCTTGGCTGCTGGGGCCCGATGTACCATAGATCTGCACCACTGAGAGTCCAAGCAAAAAGCAAGATTTCTAGAAATTAAACGATGAGGTATCTGGGGGTTCTAGCAAGATGCTATTGTCAGTTTTGCCTCTGATGATAGAAGAGTCAGAAAGAGCAGAAATATCCAGAAGATGGCATGGAGGATTAAAGTTATATCAGGGTAAGGTATTTATAAGAGGAAATCAGTTAGCCATCCAAAAGTCAGATACAGAAGGGTATCCTAAAAAACAAAGGTTGGGAGGTATCCAAAGAATAACAAGAGCAGAACCACACTACACTCACAGGAAATTACCTAAAACAATAATTTAGAAGAACCTTTCACCTAGACTGACAACAGCATGGCAAAATCCACTCTCCCCTACCAACCCCTAGCTATGGCTTGATGGATGGTTAGATCTGAAATCAGTAAAATACATCAAATAAACACCTGAAACATTCACTGTACTATCAAAGTGAGCCCCATACTATACAGTCCAGAGCAGTAACTGATGTTTTTAGATTTATCCACAGCTTTTGATATCAGTGACCATACCATTCTATTATACCAGCTTGATAAATACTGATACATTCTGATTAACCCATTCTTTTGTTGTTACTTCATACTTATCTAGGTGTGTGAAACTCACCTGTACTTATGAATAAAACAAAAAGATGCATCTTCAGACAATCCATGAAATAACAGCCTTAGTGAAATGTAAAAGTACATGAGTGAAAATTATAAAAAATTCTTTAGAAAGTGGTAATTCTGCAAATAGTAAGGCAATACTGACAAGCCTTAGTTCACCTGAATCCACCATTGATGTATATGTTATCTTTGAAACTGATTTAACCTTTAGTCATCAAATGTTCACACCATCTAACACCTGTTTTTTCATCTCAGAAATACTGCAGATAAAAATGGTTACTTAATCTGCTGATTTTGAAAGCAACACCACCACGCTCCCCAGAAAAAGTGCAGAGAAATTAATTGTGTGTATAGTGTGTTCAATTGTAATTTAATTGTTACCCCTGGTGTAAATTTTGGCTACCTTTAAAAGTTTGCACTTTTTTTATTATTCAGTTTTATTCCCTTAGTGACATTCACGTGGTACAATGAACTTGCCTCTCCCTCTCTGAGTTGATGCCATTTATCTCCATTCTTTTCATAAGAGCAGCGATGACCACAGTTGGTACTGTGCTTGAGTCTACTCAGAACTAGTTGTTGTAATGGCAATCAAAGATACGATGTCCCATCACCACTATCAGACTGGGCAAAGGCAGCACCGTAACAACAGACAGCTTCTTTACAGCGCTTTCACTGGCTAATAGACTGCTGCACCGCAACGCAACTCTGCTTGGCACCATAAAGTAAAATGGTACTTCCACCTGCAGCTAAGGTCACTTTAGTACGCAAGCAATTCGCTATGCTAGTGTTTAGATATGGCAGTGTCATGCTGACGGTGTATGAGCCCAAAAAGAAGAAGTCTGTCTCCATTTTCAGTAGCATTTATTTATCAGCAGTCTGGAAAAGCATTTCATCCAGCTAGTTATAACACTAAAGGAAAATAACAGGCTTACTTTTTTGTGTGGGGGGAAAAAAATGTGTTTTGCTATGGATGTTTTAAATTTTGTTAAATGTGTCTAGAAACAGCAAATGAGCTAATCTCCCGAAGTTCATCTTCCTTCCGACTTTTGTCATCTTTGAGTGATGGCTTTCAGAATAAATTGATTTTGTTGAATTTGCTTTTTTACATTTTACATTTTAACATACATTTATCCCTTTTGAACAGCTGCTTATCTTCCGCAAGAACAATAGAAACAAAAGTGAAGGCCATCTAGAAACACACTTAAAGCAGGAACCAATAGCCATAACCTAAACACCCACACTAGGTTACCAGTTCTAATCATTAAATTAAAACCAAATGGACAAAGAGACACAAAAAACATACCTAAACCAAAAATAAAAAAAAGAACAACCTGCAAGCCACACGATACGAGTGCCCTTTTCTATTGCAATTATACTCTCATTCCTGTATATTTCTGACACATGTCCAGCTCTTTCTCTGTTGCCCTTTGATTTTATGAAGTACAGGTCATTTTTTTCTTTAATATACACTATAGCCATTCTCTTTGTTGTATCCTTGCCCTGCTTGAATTCATTGAAGTGGAAATCTGTTACTTGTCTCTAAAACTCTTTGATACGTAAAACTATTTTTATTACATGGGTTATATTTTCATTCTCTTCATTATTATAGGCAGTTATACACTGTAAGTTTATGTTTTTTTTTGTTTCAGCCAAATATTCAATCAAGCTTCTATCTGTACTTTCTCATTTACTGTTTTATTATGTAGTAGCTTTGTTGTATGGACAATATTTAGTTTCTGTGCTGTTTTATTATTTATGGTCCTTGATGAAACAACGGACTGGTTATCAACAACATACAATCGATCTTTTGGTGTACACAGTATGTTTGGCACAAAAATTTTAAGTTACATTAGTGATTTCTTTTAATTTCCAGCTTTGATCAAGCATATTTCTTTAATTTTAAGAAAAAATATTTCAGGCGAATCAAAGAAAACAGACCCTGATAACCCTGACTTTGTATTGGTCAACAGCAGCAGGTTTTTAGGTTCATTATTGTTGTATGCACAGAGTACAGTGAATGTTTTACTTGCATGTGCTTGTGACAGTGTGGGTCGACCCCACTTTACCGGATCCTTTCAGGGAGCCTCTTGAACCTGCTACTGCCGATAACTTACCCGAGAGATGAACCTAGCAGAAGAGGACACAACACACAGACATAGGAAGTGATAGGTGAAACAATGCCAGCGCTTTTATTAAAACAATCAGTGTCCAAAAACTGTGCAGTGCTCCGTCCAATAAATATATAATATATAAAAACAGTGAGGGTTAAAAACAAATAAATAAGAATCCATTCAAATCTGAGGTTAAAACTGAAGACAGTTCATGAAATAAGATCAATGCTTCCTTCTTAAATCTGCCTGCCTACAGTTGCAGTCAACCTTCAAATCCCAGCTCAGATCCCCATTTGCAAGCCTTTGACAATCCTGGGGCCCCATAATGAGCCTCATATCTGTTTCGCCGCTATTCCCTTGGCATCCATGGGAACAGTGCATGTCGGGCCGCTCCTACTCCCAGGCAAAAACTTAGTAGAAGCTCCCCTTCCACAGCCTCTGGCTCCTACAGCCCAGAGACTCACAACTCTCCACCTGCCTCACCCAGTTCAGCAAAGGCACTCTCTTTCTCCATTCCTGTCTTTAAATTTTCTTCCTCTTCATTTAACCTTCTGTGTGTCTCTTCTCCCTTCACTCTCACTGGCCAGTCTATCCTCCCTTCTTTTGTCTTCTCCCCTTTTTCTCATGCCAGCTCTCCCTTATATGCCTCCGTGGGTGCAGCACCTCAATTGCGCACCGCAGAAAGCCGATGAAGCAATTGAGACAGACCGTCTTGCCCAAATTACTTCACCAAACTCCAGCAGCTGCGTTAGCATGCAGACCCATGGAGCTGGAGCCAGAGAGTTCATTATTTATTTTATTAAAAACGGGCTCCTAATTTCCAATCCATGGACCCGCTATACCGCAGTATAGCGCAATCAACATGCAAAACATCACCACTCTCAAGACTTTCATGTCACCATGTTTAGTACTAATATAACAACTTTACTTCAAAACTTCTGCCTTCCTTTTGTAAAAAAATCTCAGAATTCAGTTTACAAAACTGCTTACAATCCCTTCTGGTTTCCTTTATTATTGTACATTTTGATACTTAATGTTTTCTGTATTCCACCAACATCTAATAATAAATTTAGAGGAATTGAGTGAACATCCATCCATCCATTATCCAACCCGCTGTATCCTAACACAGGGCCACAGGAGCCAATCACAGCCAATACAGGGCGCAAGGCAGGAACAAATTCCGGGCAGGGCGCCAGCCTCCCGCAGGGCACACACAATAGGGACAATTTAGGATCACCAATGCACCTAACCTGTATGTCTTTGGGCGGAAACCAAAGCACCTGGAGGACACCCATGCAGACAAGGGGAGAACATGCAAACTCCACGCAGGGAGGACCTGGGAAGCGAACCCAGGTCTCCTTACTGCAAGGCAGCAGTGCTACCACTGCGCCACTGTGCTGCCCCTTGAGTGAACAAGCAACACTTTTTTAACCTATTTAATTAATATTATTGCATATTGTATGTGAGCTGGAGGAAATATGATCCCAGAGACATTTTCTGAATTGTGAATATGCATCATGTACGAGCAAAAATCACATTATATGACAGAAGGATAGGGTTTGGATGCAATGACATGTAATATGATTACAGGACACTGCCCTAATAGTGAATGCTCAGTAAGTTTAAAACAGTAGCTGGCACCAACAACAATAAGGTAGATGAATAAAGAGTTGTTTTAGTAATAAAAAAACTCACCTTCCATTTAACTTTATTTAACTTTTATAGCATCATTGTGAAAAAAATAACTAACTATAAATATCATGCTGCTTTTCCTATTTACTTGGGTGGCACGAAAAAAGTTGTGGAAAAGTGGTGTACTGCCACATAACTTAAGCTAAATCTTTGCAAAAATATTTAGACCCTTGATCAATTCCCTAATTGTACTCGGATTAAGTATGTTTTCCCTGTGACATTTTTACTTATTAGTTATTTTTATTAATGTGACACCACTATATTTGAAATAATCTTAAGGAAAAAAGAAAATATTCTGTTTACAGAAGTCTTCAATCTTCATGTTTTGGAAACTAAAACAAATATGGCAATATTTCTTACCCGCATGCGGAATAATTTTTCATTAAACAAATATTTTTAGTTTTAAAAATGTTTATATAGCTGTTGCATACAATTTATATGTAACATTTTTAAAACATAATTTTATTTCACGAAAAGGAATGTAAAAACTATAGCTCAAGGGAGGACTTTTCATGAGAAAAAATTAGAGTTTACATAGGAGCTGTTCACCTGTATTCTGTTTTTTGAATAGGCTTTCCATAGACTGAAGTGAAAGAAGTTAATGGAAATTAAGAACACAGAGATGGACTGTAGAGATAAAAAGGTTCTTTACTAAATCATTTGCACATCAGCAACATATAAGTCAGAAGAACATACTTTCAACATCACTATTCTTGACATACTCAGTAATTGAATTGAAGGATTCCAAGAAATGAGTGAGAGCAGGAGCCTAGCTATTTAAGGATGTAATCTTTGAAAATAACCAAGATATGATGGCAGACTGAGAAAAAAAGTTTGATGTCTGCTTAACACTATGCAGAAAGAGCTGAGGGCAACAGGTACGACATGACAATCAATGAGAAGAATACAAATGTGATAAGGACCTGAAGGAAGAAAATGAAGTGCTTTTGAGAGATGTTTTAATCCTAAGAGTTTAAGATGTTTGTGAAGTTAATATAGACCATTCAGCGTAACAGGCAGTTTTTATAAATTGTCATGGTTTCCTGTTCAACTATGGTATAGCATCTGACTCCATACTTCGGGTTTAGGTTCCTTTGTGTGCTTAATGGATTATTTCTTGGAGATTGGTATGAGCGGAAAAAGTCAAAAGGTAGCCAATCATGATACGATTACAGTGTATATGACAAATGACCAATGAGTGTACCATATAGCCAGAGCAAAACTGTTTTCAGTTTAACATTAGTGCATAAAAAAGAGAAGATGAAACTATGGACGTACAGTGCCTTGGCCTTTAGACCAAATTATATACCAACACAAGAACTAGCATGTCATTCAATGTAGGTTAATGCCTTGTGACTAATGTTGCCAATATACAGTAGCTTCTAGATTCCTACAAGCCATTAATGGTAAAAGTGTGATTAGATAATAATGTAGATGGTTTTACCCTTGAAAGACAAGCTTCATGGAAAATATCAATATCCATCCATAATCATTCATGTTTTCATTATTTTCTCTCTACTTATTTACTGTACCTTCACGCAGTACACTGCTTAAGACTGAATGTTTTCTACTTTCAAAATATCAAAATGTCAATTTGAAAAATATCCTAATAAAAAAGTGTACGTGACAAGCCTTCAAACTAATATAAAAGGGTAAACTTGCCAAATTTTGATAATCTCACTAGATTTCTGAGCTGACATGATCTTTTTTTCTTGTGCATATAAATAATTTCTATAGGCCAGTAATCAAAGAGGATTCATTAAGAATTAGTAGTGAACCAAAACTGAATTTGCGGCGGACTGTATTAGATCTTTATTGACAAAGCTTTTTACATAGGTGACATACCTGGAATGCAGTTTGTATTGGCCACAATGAAAGATCAAATCAATGTTTACCACTTGTGAACAGTCTTAACAATCAGATGTTAAATGGCCTTTGATTGGAAATGCAGCACAAATGTCACCAGAAGGGCTTAATAGGTGACAGGAATTGCATTCCGAATGTAGGCTATGCTGAAGTTGACAAAAACACTGACATAAAGAGGATCTTTTTTTCTCTGACTCTGTCAATTAAACAGTTAACATGCCAATATATGAAAAGAGCCATGTCCTTCAGAGAGAGTGCCAAATGGAATCTGTTCAGCTGCACATCTTTTATCATATGCATATTCTACTTTGTGTGATTAGCACTGCTCAATGAGCCATTATTTGGCATCCCTCATCAGGAATTGGAGCATTTTGTAACTATTCTATTTCAGTTTTATTATTTTTTCTTTTGCCTTTAGGTGCGTTAAACAAATGAAAAAAACACATTCAGAACTGATTGAATGATGCTGAATTCATAGATGGGATGCCTTTATTCTTTAATAAAAGCAGCAAAAAGGGGAAACAGTGCAAAACCTTGCCTCCAGAAAAGCTATGCAATAGAATGATGTTTGCTTCAAGAAATCACACAAAAAGGCAATATATGCAATTCATTTCAGCTATTTAAGGCAAAATGACACAACATGTCTTAATTAAGCTCTTTTTAATAATTAATTTGTGAACTTTGAATGCAATTTGCTGAAGCTGAAGCATGCAAAGCCCTGTAGGGAAGATAAATAATTGCCTTCTTTATTTCTGGTATAGATTATGTAGTATGGTATGCTTCTCCACAAACTAAGATAGCAAAACTTCAAGTCCTATTACATACAGCACATACAGTATTGTATAGTTGTCTAGATTTCAAGCTCAGGTTAAAAAAGTCCGTTTTTATTAAGCAGGAATACTCTGTGTGTAAGCAAACTTGAAATACAACAGGTAAGAATGCAGATTAGATCTGCTGCCTTTACATGAAATGAAGATTCCACAGATGCCATTATTTTAGTAAGAAACATGACTGAAGGCTGGCTAGTTACACATGATTAGTTCAGGCCATAAACTAAGGTGACCATCCGTCGCCGTTTTCCAGGGACAGTCCCCTTTTTCGGACAACTGTTCCCACTCAGAAACATGTCCCCGTTTTGTCCCCGGTTTAAGATTTTGTCCCTGGTTACAGCTGGTTCACCATGATAATTTGAACTCTTTTGACGGAGGTTATGCTTTACTGCATCCTGGAACTTTGGCGAGAAATCACGTGATAAGCTTTCGCTTTGTACTCTGTAGTGTTTAGAGTCCCTACTCGTGATCTGTAGATTCTAAGAGAGGCACGCCATGCTCTGCCTCTGCCTATGGCTGTGTCTACGCGTGGCTTGCTTCTGGATCCAAGAGCAACGTGGCAACTCTTTTCTTCCACCTGTTGTTTCTGCACTTTGGCGCGGTGATCCCTGTGATTCAACATGAGTGCTAAAAGGAAGTGTCAATTCAATGATGGGCTTCAGCGTGAATTATCGTATTTGCGTCCGTTGTGATCTGTTGTGATCTGCAGCGTGTGCGGCTCAAAGTTTTCCATCGGTAGTGGTGGGAGAACTTCAATCACGGAACACGAGGAGAGTAGTCTATGCTCCTCTAGCCCAACCCCCCAATGTCCCCGGATTGGCCCAAAAAATTCTGGTCACCTTGCATAAACTGCAAGGTGCAGCCTGACAGGCACATATTTTTGTGTACAAATTTTTTTCTTACAAATAAAACCACACTGTCTGATATTGGCCTGCTGCCTCCTGGTAATGAGAGTCTGGGAGTTGTAAACTGGACAAACAACTGACATTCTCAACTAACATTTTAAAAACATTAATTAGTAAAAGTTGGTGCTTTTTCATAAAGAATCTATATTCCCACATGCATAATTACAGCATATTTCTACACACATATGATAAATTACTTGCAAGGAAAGAAAGTCTTGCAGCCCCTACCTTTGGAGTCTGCTCCACTGGGGTTGATGTGCATCCTCTTCTGACACTCATGGCAGCTCATCAAGAAGCGCGTTACTGCTTCCCTTGGCAGAAATGCATATGTCTCAGCAATCTGAAATGGAAGACATCAGGTTATTTCTTCAATTAAAAAGTAATTTTGGTCATAGGAATCCACAGGACAACAACAACTTGTAAAACTAATAAAATGCCAATACAATTGCTTCTTTTTCTTTTATTTTTAAAGTTGCTTTTTATTTTCTCATATATGAAGTATAGGGAAAGCATTGTAATAGTCCAAAGTTTCTATATTAAGATTTTGATGAATCGCAGCACTTTAGACCTCAATGACTTTCTCGTTTACGAGAAAGTATTGGAATCCTTGAAGAATTCCATTTAAGATTTTGGTGAATCTCAATGTTTTAAACCTCCCTGAGTCCGAAAATACCATTTTTGGAATTATGTCTGTGCATCGGTCTGTGTGTGTGTGTATGTATGTAAACACAGTAACTTCAGTACGCTTTCACTTGTGTCAACCACATTTTGCATACAAGTATTAGGTACAAAACTTAGCTTTCTATCAACTTTTGGACTATTTCTGTTAATTGGAGGTGGTACTTCACCTTTCATTCATGCAGCTGCTGATTTAGTCAACTTTATTTTTATCATAATTGTTCATTAATAATTTGGTTTGATTTGTTGTTAATGGTTTATTAAAGTACATAATATAGAAATATAATCATTGTCTTGTGGTTTACTCCTCAAATATCCATCCCCATATCTGAGTATATGAGAAAGTCTAGGGGAGACCACTCACGATTTTTATATAAGAATATAACAAAAGTTAATAATGAAAAGAAGAAATTCAATGCTTCAAGCTTGCTTAGTTAAATAATAATTAATATATCCCAATATCTTAATCAAGTAAATTTTAAAAGCCTTCAGGGGCTCTGCTTTAACCACATGACTTAGTAGTTTGCTTAAGATTTCCAAGTACTTCTGTGTGTGTAAAAATGCCTCCTGAAGTCCATCTTAAATGTATTTCTCCTTGATTTCCACTTTTCTCTTTAAGTATGTGATTAACTATTTAACTGAAAGAAGTCTTGATCAGATTTATTCACACGTTTTGAAGATCGGAACAGATCCCCAAGTATTATTTTCTCCCCAAGATGAAACAGGTGTAATATCTTTAGCCTGCCAGAGTAGCAGCAATGATGCAACCAGCTATGTGTAACGGAGAAATTACTTTTCATACAGTGAAGATTGGAGTGCATTAACTTTGACCATCCAGTAAATGACATGTTAAAAAAAATGTTATTTGTTCACTCAGTTTTCCTTTGTCTAATTATATTTGGCTGAAGACCTGAAAGCATTCAGTATTGAAAATTTACAATTATACAGGATATCAGGAAGGCATAAACACTTTTTTATAGCACTATATATACAGTATTTGTAGATTTAATCGGTTTGGCACAAAATTTGTCGAAAGACAAATCTTGGTTATAATATTTTCTCACAGTGCTTGAAACTCGGTCCCTAATTTGACAACAGTGTTATTCAGTAAAACACAAGCTCAAAACCAAAGCTATCTGATTACCCTTAAAGTAAAATGATCCTATGGAGATGCACAAAGACACTGAGACACCAGGAGAACTCCGGGGATAAGAATGTCTTCATAAAGTTTCTGCTGTTTCAGTCATTTGTCATATACTGCCATGTGGTTTTCTAACAGCTATCAGATATGTCAAAGCAACTCTTGTAAATCCTGAAACACGGATACTGTACATGGACTACTAAACAGAGCACAAAAGTATGAATATCCATACATTTACTAACCACATATATTTTATTTCAACACCGAAGACTTTTAATCTTGAAAATATATGACATTATTTTTATCAATTGAAGGATGATCCACAGATCAGAACTGTTCTGGCATCTAGCATGGGAGGCCAGAGAGGATTTTATAAGTCACTGCAAATAAGGTGTCAAAAACTGTGTAAGGAATAAATATGGATCAACCAACACAACCTAATGACCAGCCAGGAAATTTGTTCATGGCACCTTAACGTGACCTTTCACCTTAAGTGACAATGAAGCAAATTCTTAAATATACAAGCCTAGACATACATGAAAAATCTATAACGATGAGACTAATTTATGGCTTATTTACACATAGTAAGATTCCACTGAGGTGCATTGTGGAAGGCACATCTGGAAATGCAAGGGCACAAATATGAAACTTTGAATACATCCATCCATCATCCAACCCACTATATCCTAACTACAGGGTCACGGGGGCCTGCTGGAGCCAATTCCAGCCAACACAGGGCGCAAGGCAGGAAACAAACGCCGGGCAGGGCACCAACCCACCGCAGGGCAAACACACAAACACCACGCACTATTTAGGATCGCCAATGTACATAACCTGCATGTCTTTGGACTGTGGGATGAAACCGGAGCACCTGGAGGAAACCCACGCAGACACAGGGAGAACATGCAAACTCCACACAGGGAGGACCCAGGAAGCGAACGTGGGTCTCCTAACTGCGAGGCAGCAGCACCACCGTGCCGCCCACTTTGAATACATAGTTTGAATTTTATCTATCTAGTTTAAGTAGAATAGGCTAAATAGAGTAAGATCTTACAGCTAATGCAAACTGATCGTGTCAGTATCTTTCTCTATTCCGACAGCATTTCTCAGCGGATATGGTGCTCCACAAAGCAGGCTTGTCCTGGTGACAAGCCACATGGGTCCAAAGAGGATTTTATGTGCTTGCTGTGTCTGCAGAAAAAAGTTAAAGATGAAAGGTCAAGGTAACCCCCTGGTGAAAGTCATTAATGTATATTAAATATTTGACTGTTTGTATTTGGATGATTGTCTGTCAGCTTAATTATTGTTAGCTATATTCATTCAAATTGTCCAATTTCCCTTTTTTAATCTGTTTAAGCTTTCATGAGGAACCACAAAAGTAACACAGTAAAAATAAAATTAATAACATCTATTTCAAAATGTACAATACTATACAATATAAATAATCAGGATGTGCTAATTACCCATGCTGATGGAAATGGTGATATATGATAAGCCGGTTATATATTGATCAAAGTAGTAGCCAGCAGGAGGTATTTTTATAGCAGAAGCCTGTCTTCACTACACAAATTATAAATTTATGACTTTTGCAGTATGTATCACAAATGAGAAACAAGCAACGGGATTATACAAATAACATTAAAAAGCACTATTTTTGTAGGGCTGCACCAGAATACTGTGTGGGTATATATATCCCAGCCAATACCCCCAGGCCGCCAGATGGAGCCCTCCCTGCAGTATGGAGGTGCCCCGAAGACCAGCAGGGAGTCATGGACTACGTAGTTTTTATACAAGACCCTGCTGGATACCACAGGGGCCGCAAGAGGGAGCTGCAGGGAGGACCAAAGACTTATTTGTGCCCTATGACCTGGAAGTTCGTCAAAGGAAGAGCGACGGGCTTCCAGGGTGAAGAAAAGGACTTTTTACCTGACTGAGTGATTGAGACTCACATGGATGGGGGATTGGAACGTTTCCGGGTCAGGGTATTTAAAAGGATTGTGGGAGCTCCCAGATGGCGAGCTGAGCTGGGTGGATGGGTGGCAACGCATCTGGGAGTGGAGGAATTGTTTATTAGTGATTATTTGTGATTTGAATGAGTATAGTGGAGGAGAGGGTATTTTGTACATTGTGGCATTTGAATAAAGTCAATTTGTGGACTTTTACCTGGTGTCTGGAGTCGTGGACAGGTGTTCAAGGGAGCGAGAGCGCCCCCTATCTGTCACAATATATATATACTGATCAAAAAAATTAAGGTAACACTTAATCATCCCAGTCTAACATCAGGAATATCATTCTGTCCAATCAGAAAGCATAATCAATTGTGAATCTACTTCACTTACTGTCTCCTGGTATCTCCTCCATGCTCTTGAGGCTGGTCCGGGAGACACAGCAAACCTTGAGGAGCCGGACTACCTGTGCAACCTGAATCATCTGTAGGTGCCTCCTCATGCTAACAGTAGTGACAAAAACACTAGCAAAATGCAAAACTAGAAAAGAATCAGTCAGGAAGGATAAGGAAAGAGTCTGTGGCTACCACCTGCAAAATCATTCCCTTTTTGGGGGGTTGCCTTTCTGTTGCCTTTCCAGTGCACCTGTTATCACTTTTACTTGCACCAAAAAAGGTGAAGCTGATTCACAATTACTTATACTTCCTAACTGCACAGATTGATATGCCTGGAGCTTAACTGACTTGGTGTTAAGACTGTGATGATTAAGCGTTCCCTTAATTATTTTGAACAATATATATTGTGATGGGTGGCCGGGTCCAATGCCCAGCTGGGACGCCCCTACTGCATATGTTCCGGGGCAGCACCCATGGACAGCTCAATACCTCGCCCGGGACGCTTGGTGGCAGCCTCCCTGGCCGACGGTGATTCCCCAACCTCCCGCATGGCTCCATGTGAGATGGAGTCCTCCACAGCCTGGTTGGGAGCTGGGGTGGCCGCTAGGTGGTGCTGCCTGGAGTCAATAGCCCGGCTGGACGAGTCTTCAGCCCCACCCGGAAGTGCAATTGGGACCAGGTGGTCAAGCACCTGGAACGCTTCCGGGTGGGCTATAAAAGGGGCCAGTCACCACCACTCGATGGCCAGAGTTGGGAGGAGGAGGACTAAGCTCGAGGAGGAGGAGTGGTGGTAAAAGGAGAAAGGAACTGTGTTGTGGGTTTGTTTTGCTTTGGGACTGTTGGGCTGTGGGACACGGGGAAGACGTGCCCCACGGCTGAAGAGAAAATAAAAGTCTTTGTTTATTTTACACGTGCCTCTGCGTCAGTCTGTGCCGGGTCGGGCGCTACATAGCGCCGTATTACAATATATATACATAATAAATACAGTATACAAAATAGCCTCTTCCAGCTACACTTGCAAATAATTGTTACAAGAAAGAATTTGGCTCATTCTTATGTAGCATTTTTTAAATCTTTCACCTTTGTATTGTTATATATTTATTTGCCCATAGATGTACGATTTCATTTTGCGTGGATGAGCAGTAGCATTGTGAATGTGATTATGAATGTCAAAGCAAAAACTGGCCCACACAATACAAAAGATACAAACACTAGACTTTTTATGTGACCCAACTTTTGGTCATTACTTATTGTAATGCTCAAGAATTTCTTATTGCTATTACTTTCCAAATTATAGCAACATGAACTATAACAAATAAAAAAGTAAAATGTCCAATATAATTTCTAGCGACATCATTATGAAAAGGTTTCAGTCACATTCTCACAGTTACACTTGAAGCAATTAAGTTTACCTGTGTCTGTTATCTTAAAATGGCAAATGTCAGATGCCTTGTTATTGTTTCTCAAAATCCTCAGCACTGATTTTGACGCCTATATGAGTCTTTATGTGGTAAATGTTTGTTGTTGTCACTTTCCTCGAACACTAGATGTCACTGAATATTGCTGTTTAAAGTCTTTGAAAATAGTAAACCTTGTGGAACAATGATGTTGAAATCCTACGCAAATTAAGATGGTTTCAATATTACAAAATATATTAGAAAAGGTATTAATCTTTCAGAGCACAATGGGTCAATAGAGTAGCTACTGTACTACTTAAATTTAACAGCAAAACTGAAAGTCTAGTAGTTGCTTATTCCTTTTATTTGCCTGCACAAAGAATGAAGAATCAGGGAGAGCCACAGATGGCAATGGAGAATGTTGGGCCAGGTCAGATTATTTGTTCGCTTTAGCTTTAGTTGCTTATCCATTTTTAATATATGAGTTTAGAGGCAACAGGTGATGTTGGTTTCCTAAGCATAGGACACTTAATGCCAGTATATATATATATATACATACAGTAAATATCTGTAAAGTGTAGGAAAGTGAAGGCTGAAAGGCTATTGCTGGTTGTCCATGTTAGGCCTTCTCACTAGTTATTTGATTGTATAGCCCATTACACAGTATGCTTTGAGATCTTAAAAATATTTCAAACGAATATTGTAGGTATTTTTGTATTCCACACGTCTTCAGAAAATAACAGTAGACCACAAACAATTAATCATGCTGCTATGAGTAGTAAACTTTCCCCCACACACTCCAGAACTCCTTGATTAATGAGGGTCATTAAACTGTAAATGAAAAGATAATCAAAACGCGTAAATATATTCTAGTGTAGAATATATATAAAGGTATATATATATATATATATATATATATATATATATATATATATATATATATATATATATATATATATATACACACAGTATATATATTCGTACATTTTAAAGTATGCTTAACTGTCTCACTGACGTAGCATGAGGTAGGCTGATTTTCCTGTGAGCTAATGACTATGCAGTTAACACATAATGGTCTCCAGTTTGCAAGTGTTTCCTGCTCTTTGTTAAAACAGCCAAGGCAGCCTGAACAGGGCTGACAAAAACATTTATATCAGTATCTCCATTACATGCAGATGTCGGCTATTGTATACTTCTCAGTCTCACTCACTTCAGAGATATCAAGCCTGTCCTAAAAAATCAGCATGAACTCTATGATTTGGAAAAAGTGCAGCAATGACAGGCAGAAAAGTCATGGTGCCTGTACTTTTGTATGAAATTCTCTGAACAGACTGAATTTCTTTCAGCAATATGATTGCAGCAAGTATTCCAGAAACCCAGCCGTAAGCCTGGTGTGCAGTTGAAAACAAACAGATCACTTTGAAATTGTATTACTCTTTCATGCTAGACCAGACTTCCTGGCACTCTCCTTTGACAATGGGCAAACACAAAGGTAAATTTGGGAATTTGCCAGTCACTCATTTATACAATTCAAGTTTTCAAACAGATGAAAAGGACTATTGAGAATTAATAAGAAGTCAATCACAGGGCTTGAACAATATGATAGAAAGCCAAAACTTAAACAGCAGTCTTAGCAAGAGGACAGCTTAAAAAATAAACATTATATGACAAGAACCGAACACACAACTTTCAGATGATGGCTAAAAAAAAATCTTTTCCAGAAAGCAGACTTTCAAATAGTTTATGCAGAAAAAGTGTAATCCTTAACTCCAAAAAAGAGACTGCTGAATAATGGTCGACTACACATTAATGGTTAAAATTATTAAAATAATGTGTTCATCTTATTTTTTTTACTCTATTATAAATTGCATCCACCTATTAGCTGAATCCACTTCCCCATTTCATGGTCATGGGTTGCAGGAGCCAATCCCAATGCCAAAATATGGGATGGGATGCGGGCCCAAATCTATGATGAGCCAAATTAGGGCATAAATCAAGAAGACTTCACCTCGCAAATAGCATTAGAATTGTCATTTTAGGTATCTTAAGTAAATCATTCCCAAAACTAAATAACTAGACTTGATGTTATTTTGGAAGAATTAAGTGGATATGACTGGCAAGCTTTGTTGGGGTGAATGATCTGTTCTCATGTATATTAGTCTAATGTTCTAAAAATAATAATCATAACAATGGAGCTCCTTTCTGAAACCATTTGATAATGGGAATATGATGCATATTGGACACATTACAGAAACCAGACTGAAAGCTCGTTCAGGGGTATCATAGGGCATAGTCACTCATACTGGACCAATTTAGGCTTACCAATACACTACACATAACAGGCACATATATAAGCTACAGGAGGAAAGACGAGTACCCTGAAAAATCCTGAAACTCAACAAAGATTGTATATGAGCCACAAATTAAAGCCAGGTCCATAAAACTGTGGGATAATAGCAATTATCTGTGTGGACATCCACTATATTTTATTTTTCCTTTTTCTCCTACTGAAAGCACAATTGCACTATGCAATACTAAAAGGATACAGTAATCACTGCGGAAATGTGTGTACCTCAGAATATGTGACTGACTGTTACATTCTTGTACTTAACAGTGATTCACTATAAAATCATC
Source organism: Polypterus senegalus (assembly GCF_016835505.1). Classification (NCBI taxonomy): domain Eukaryota; kingdom Metazoa; phylum Chordata; class Cladistia; order Polypteriformes; family Polypteridae; genus Polypterus; species Polypterus senegalus. Next base: position 57,091,349 of record NC_053167.1, on the reverse strand, counting down.
TTTTAGAGTACATAACTCACAAATGACCAAATGACGATGACCAAAGTCCTTTCACACTTAAGTTTTGATTTTACAACCGCCTGACAATTGTATCTGAGGAGATCCAATTAAAGTACAGTACTAGTAGGTTTAGTTATCTCCTGATATAATGGTGAAGCCTGAACCACCAATCTCGTTGTTGGGACCTAGCAATTGCTCTCCTTTGTATCACTGACATGATCAATAGTGACACTACTTTCAAAGAGATGAAGAATTATTTCAGGATCCTGGGTTGTCCAGTGTTTTTTGTGAATGCCAATTCGACTCAATATTTTATCAAGATTATTCCTACAAGTGTATTTTCCATGGACAGGTTTACAACCAATTTTGAAAGGAATCAGGCCTTAAGAAGATGATAATAACATTTTAATGAACTGCAACATTTGGGATCTTTAGCACACCTCGTGAAAATTATGAGGCTATCCTAGATAATCAGCCTTTAAGTTATATTTTTGATAGCTACCTGAAGTAAAGAGTTAATGTTTTTTCAAGACTGTGATCTGCTATTTTCAATGACTATTTTATTATTTTAAACAGTTTCCTTTATGTCCTATGGCACTTTGTTGTTCTAAATGAAATAAAAAGGCAACCTAAAAAAAGAATCATATAGTTACAGCATTGATTACAGATCTGGACTTGAGTCAGCATCCAGTCCAGTGGTAGGTGAAAACATTCATTCCTAGCAGGCCACCTAAGACAAGAAGTAGAATAATCCACTCAAAGGAATGGCACATTGTTGTTGACACTATGTGTTTATGATTTTTAGAATGTGCTTTTTTTTCTTATTGAATTACAAAGTAGTACAGCAGTTAGTGGTTTGTATCAAGGAATCTGCCTTGTCACTGGTGGTCTGTGTGGTTTTTGCCTGCTCTCCCACTATTCACATGAGTATTCTTCTACTACACCAGTTTACATTCCAGGAGAAGTCCAAACGGAAGCACATAAGATTGTCTGGTGACTCTTAGCTGGAACAGTATGAGTAAATGTGTCTATAATGAATGAACATGTTCAGGAGACTGACATTTTCTTTCGAGATAAATGCTGCTTTGCACCTAATACTGCATTGGAAAAACTGGTTCAGAAAATAGACAGATGAAAAAACAGTAATGAACATACACAGTATATAAAACATTTGAGGCAAAAATGAGGCAGTTTTGCACTGCCAGAGAAAACTGAATAAACACCACCCATGTCCACAAGATGGCAGGGTATTCCAAATAGTGTAAAGCAGAGGAGACCCTTTCCAAAATCATTCTTCACATAAACAACCACAAAAACCTCCCATGAACTAATAAGTTCCAAAATATAATTATAATCCTGAGATATTTTACTTTTATCTCATTTTATTATTGTTTGTAGAGCTGTGTCATTATTATAAAAGTATACATTATTATTATTATTATTAAATAATCATGTTTACTTGCAATCCTAATGCAACTGACTATAGCTGGTAGATTTTGAAATACGTTCTATTTCTCATCATTCCACAAGCGGTCAAAATGTGCTCAGGAATGACTAAAAACAAGAAATTTGACAGAGAATTCAAAATGTCCACGTTTTTGGCCCTGTCACAGTACTGTACCCATACAAACCTATATATAGATGGTGTGGTGATCGTGTGTTTAGGGCCAGCTGTTGTGCAAAATAAGTAAAAAGCTTCCTTCAGCAATTAAACTTATTATTACAATGTTTACACTTTTCTCAGTCACGTTTGTTCAGTGCCAGGGAAGAAATAAAGAGATACAAAAAGTCAAGTACCCTTGGCTTCCTTAAAGTTTGACACTGTAACTTGAAGAAAAAGAAAACAGATCAATTTCAGGAATGCATCAAACACACAGTACCACACTGGTGTGGCTGAACCTTATCTAGATCCTCACCTACTGAGGACCGCCTAATGGCACTATATTTGAAAAAGCCACCAAGGAAGTGTCACGTGTGCTTTCATGGAAAAGGTGACAGCATTATGATGCCATTGTTTCAAAGAAGCATATATATTAAAATGCACTAAGCAGATATATGGGAATAACGTAATTTTTTTTCTTTTTAACAATATTTTCAACTTGATATTCATTCTAATTTTCCGGGTGTTCTAATTTTTTCATTAATCCATTGTTTTGTAATTAGTAGGCCTAACGCTAAAATAGTTGCAGCCTTTCATGATTCAGAGTCGTTTGCCTGGGTGACTGCTCTGCTAATTTTTAATTGTCATTATTCAGATAAAACTGTACAGATAAAGGGCAAAATATAATGAAAGCAACCAAAGTGAGTTAAGCATTCAAATCTATAACAAAAATGGAAATTTTTCTAAATGTATTATACAGGTACATGTAAAAATCATGCTGCTGTGCTTTCTTAATGTGGAATAAGTGAAGAGAAAAAAAATACCAGCTAATTAATTGAGATCAGTGTTAGCAGTTGTTGTCACTATTTATGAATCTGGTTGAAGCAAAAACCTGAAGCCACAGTGGGCCCCCAGGACCAACTTTGAGAACCCCTGGTCTAAATAATGGAAGAAAAAATCACAGCTGCCTCAATTTAATAGATAGATGGGCAGATATCTATACACACACTCTATGGTTTAACACACATCAGAATGACAAGGAAAATTTAAAAAAAAAAAAGAAAAACATCTGACTTTGCAGTCACAGCGAGGCATTATGCAGGCGTATTGCTGTTGGTATAAAGAACCCCCAGTAGCATTTCTTCACACATTTCTGCTGAAGAATTCATTGGCTGAGAGTACTTAGTGTTACTGTGTAAGACAGAGGATGTACAGCATTATTAATAATACCATTCATTGTTTTCAGAGTGCATTGCATAACTGAGCTTGCCCTTGTTGATTCGGTCTCTCTAAAAGTGATGTTACCAGCCCAGGTCAACAAAACATACAAAATCTCACTTGCCATTACAGAGTTGTACACGATGTGAAGGATGAACTTCCTACATGAAAAGAAAACACAGTTTCCTAAAAAAGAGCCTGCTCTGCCCTTTTTTATATAGTACCTCTGTTTTATAAACCCAGTTCAACCTATCATTGAGGTAGACCTCCAAGTACTTGTAGGAGTGGACCACCTCTACATCCATTCCCTGAATAGTGATCATTACTGCGACAAAAGTTAATAACCAGTTCCTCAGTTTTGATAATATTAAGTTGCAGACAATTAGTTCTGTACCAAGAAACTAAAAACTAAACTAAACTGACTGAAATACTCTGCTCCATCCCTTTTATCAATATACCCCATAAGTGCGGAATCATCTGAGAATTTCATCAAGTGACCTGAATTGATGCCTGATGTGTACAGAGAAAAGAGAAATGGAAACAGGATTGTGGTTCTCAAGTGTTACTCACATTTATATTAGAAAAATTGTCCTTGAGCCTCACAAACTGTGATCTGCTAGCCCGTATCCAGGATACCACTGGTTCATCCACTGGCATATCTCTGAACTTTCCCCTTCACATGGATGGCTGAATGGCATTAAAGGTACTGAAGAAATCAAAAAACACAATCCTCACAGTGTTACCAGTTTTGTCCATGTTGAGAATAACCCTTGTGAAGCAGATAGGAGGAATTGCATCCTCTTCTTCAATCTTTGTTTGATAGGCAAACTTTATTGGGTCCAGGTGGTCTGCCATAACAAGACTCATATAGTCCAGGACCACCCCCTCAGTGGTCTTAATGATGTGAGATGTAGCTTGTACTGGTCTGTAGTCATTAGGCAAAGAGGTCCTGCCTTCTTTGAAACAGGAACAATGCACGATGTTTTCCACAACAGCAGCAGTTTCTGGAACCTTATGGACAGACTGATCAGGTGATAGAGGACCCCACAAAATTGGTCATCACACTCCATCTGGTCCTGTGCCATTTCCTTTGTGTAGCTTTCTCAGTTGTCTACTTACTTGGTTTTCAGTTATGGACAGCTCATACCTTTGGTCAGAAGTCGGCTCATCACTGGTCATTCCATCCCAGTCTATTACAGACATCTTTCATGTTGTTCTGAGTAAGTTTTCTTTCCAATTTAGCTTTGTTGTGTTTCTTTCATCACTCAGCTTTTTCATCAGCATTTGTTAACCATTCTTCAGAGCTACTTTGTCACTGGATTTGAATGTTCTCTTTTTTGTATTCAGGAGAACTTTTTCAGTTTTTCAGTAATCCAGGGATTGTTTGGAAAGTAATGCTCTGTCTTTCAGTTTACTACAGAGTCAACACAAAAGTTAAGTTAGTCTGAGATACAGTGACAGCGTCCCTCAATATCACCCACATGTGACTCGCACATTATTAATATTGTAATAGCACACTTGGAACTCAAAGACAAAGTTGTGATTAGCGTGCCCACACTTCATATTTATGAAGGCAAACATTGCACACCTTTTTCCCCTGGATGTTATAAGAATGAAGTTGGCAAAGTTGTTCATGCACCTTAGTGCTTTGAAGTTGCAGTCTGTCATATGTTGCAGCAGTTTTCCCCATGGAGTTAAGAACATGGTGTTAGTTATATGACATATCAAGGAGGAATTTGGGGTACCTCTTGTTGTCAGAAGCACATGTGCCATTGTGTATTACTGTATATATGCAGTATATAGCGTAATGCAGCATAAGGATCTGATGAGTTGAGTATGAGACGGCACAAAGAGATATTTTCTATCCGAGCACCTTCCTTTTTGATAATGGTTCAATGTCAATCGCAAAAAGCATCAGAGATAATGGATACCTTTGTCTTATTCCACATTCTAATTTCAAGCAATCCAAAATGATATTATTAATACTGACTGATCCTTTTGGCATGGTTTATTCTTTTATGTGACAGTTGTACTAAGTAGATAAGTATGTCTCTAGAGGGTGTTATTAAGCAAAACTCAAATGTTGCCTGTGGCACAGCCAAATCCATAAACTTCCAGTTTTCTCTTGCTATAACTGCTGTAGAGAGGGCTGCATTTTACACCATCAAATAACACTTGTGCAAAACCTTATCAGATATAGTCTTTTCTTTCAAACCAGACTTAAAATGACTGATGATAGTCACTCCAATATTTACATCTCTCCAGAGTAAGCTTAAGAAAAGAAAAAAAAATATTCCCACACATTAAAACATAAACAGGCCATCTGAACACCTGAAATCAATACTGAGCACTTCAATTACAGGAATGCAAAGAAGAATGTCAACAATGTGAGAAAGTTTGACTAAACCTATACGTATATCCACACACACACAGCATATGTATATATTGTGATGGGCGGCCACAACCTTTACCCGGCTGGGATGCCAGCTGGATAGAAGGACCTGGGGAAGGAGCATCTGCGAGGCACTACCTCCCCTGAGTCGCTAGAGGACAGCCCTCCTGGGCAGCTGTGGCAACACAGATTCCCACAGGGCACGGTGTGACTCGGAGTTTGGCACAGCCCTGTTGGGTTCTGTGGGGGTAGCTAGGGGCAGCTGCAGAGCCCTACAGAGGACTTCCACCCCACATGGAAGTGATTCCAGGTAATACTGACGAGCCACCTGGAGCACTCTCAGGAGCTGAAAAAAATGAGCTGCCTCACTTCATTCGAGGAGCCGGAGTCAAGAGGTGTTGAACGAAGCTTGCCTGGAAGAGTGGAGGCGGAGAAAAGAAAGAAAGAAAGAAAGAAAGAAAGAAAGAAAGAAAGAAAGAAAGAAAAACTTTGTGTTTGACTTGTGGACGTTTTCCACCAATAAATAAAGGTGTGCTGTGTGCCAATTTGTGTCCTGCCTGTCTGTGACGGGGTTAGGGTGGCTGTGCGCACCCCAATGTTCCACAATATACAGTATAAAACAGAACAACTTACTTTTAAGTCTTGTCATTATTATTATGAACATGTTGAAAAAGCCAATAAGATTGTAGTGCAACAAATACAGTACATAAACAGAGAATTTATAATGCAATAATAAGAGATAAATAATTTAGTAGGAAATAAAATTTGTGAGCACAAGGAAATAATCAACATATTCAGTAAAAGCTGAAAGTCCTTATATTCTTTGTGATAAATAAGACAAGGCTCATGCCAAAGGTTTTCTTGATAAAATACAAATACCAAAGCTTGATGCTGCTTGTGCAGAAGAACTTAATAAACCACTGAAGCTTTCTGAAATTCAATAGGGCATAAACATACTGTAGAGTGGAAAAGCTACAGGTCATGATAAATGTTATTATTAGTAATGTTTATAGAAGCTAAAGAAAATACAACTCTACAAAACACATTACATCAAGCTTCAATTACTGTCTTGTCAAATCCGAATACTCCTTATGTGAATGTGGTTTCTCTATTTGAGTGGTTTTGAAGAGCCAGTCTATCCTGGCACTAAGTAGCCAGGGCAGGTATGATTACTAGACAGCACACTAGTCCTTCATAGTAAATTCTCACAAACACCAGGACAACAAGGACAAACAGTGACTCAAACAAGGGTTCTTGGAGCTGCAAAGTTCCAGGGTGCCTAACTAGTGCACCATCAAAAAAAAAACATTTTTTAAAGGGTTCCTTTATTTGATACAATAGTTGTCTTGGATGCATGATTCATTACTTAACCAATATCTTTTTCTTAATAAAATTTTGAAAAAAAAAATCCCTAATGCTGCAAAGTATTGCATTCTTTAAGCACACTAATACAAAAAAATGTGCAACATTTTCTCAAATATTTCTCTGTACTGCTTGTTTTTAATCTTGTTTTTAGTCCATAATAAAAATGAAAGCTACAATTTACTACAATCTGTTCAGAACTAAAATGAAAGTATTAAGAAATTATTAGATGATTGATTGGTTCAATGTGTAATTAATTAAGAAAGATGATATACTTTGATTTAAAACCATTTTACTCTGCAGGGATGAAGTAACCCTCCAAAATTACACTGAAATGATAACTTTTATTCAGAGTTCAAGAACCTCAAGTACTTAGTCCAACAAGTAGGAGGGAAGATAAAATCTACAAGACATGAAAAACTCACTAAACTGAGGTTAAAAAGGCCACTACCACTGTAGGAAATCATTTGACTGCAAGAAAAAGTATCTGCTCATTTTTTCAATACTAAATGAAAAGGTTTCAAAATATCAGACAGTCTAATTTTCACAGCATATGGAGGCCGTGTCTCTGCAGGAGGGTGCCAACAGCTCATCTTGTACATCTCGATCTGAATGGAGTTGGTGGGCTAAGAGCCAGGGTCTTAGACTCTTCCTGTAGGCAGTGAGGTAGCCTGGCAACCATTGACCGGCACACTGCCACTTAGTCACTATAACATTGATAGGTGTTAGCGCTTCCCTGTGCTAAGCTTGCTTTTTTCTTGGCTGGAGTAGAATAAACTGCTTACAAAACACAGCTGTCTGAAACCTCAGAGTACAGCTGTTTGACTTACATATTCAAAAAAGATTCAAATTGTCATCTGCAAGACATCAAACATGATTTCTGAATGTACGGAATCCTTCAAGTCTCTTCTTTTCCATGGAATGTGATGCCAACTTTAATGTTCTGCCCACATTTTTCATTCTATGGACAACAATACCATGTGCAGTTCTTCAGGGCTTTGTTATGTACTGTATATGGCTCTTTTTCACTTACTCCTCCTAGTTTCAGACAGTACTGCCTTCCTGCTTTTACTACAGTTTTATTTTTTTATTTACATTTAAATATCTTTCTATAGTGAAAACTATCTTACAAATGTTTGCTATTGGAATACATCCACAGTGTTACATGTTAGAAAAACATGTCTGTTTGAGGTCTAACTAATAAAGGTATGTGGGGGTAGTAGTTGAGAGTTGAACAGCATATTATCAGACCTGTACTTCCTTCTGTTTCCAGATAGGAGTGCAATAATGATGTCCAGAACCCTCATCCGACCCCTTACATATCAATGTCATTCAACCAGTGACAGAGCAAGAAAACAGTGGTGCTCTTACCAGAGCAAATGTGAAAAAAAAAAACTGATGAGTTTGAATAAAGCCTAACTACAGTAATAATAAGATAATACAGGGCAGTGCCTGTCATCCTAACTCTTCAAATGATTTTGGTATCAGATTTCCAGATCGCAATTTAAAGGGTAAGAGACCTATCCCGGGTCATAGAGTTAAGTCTTTAATGGCAATTTAGACAAACAGCCCTTCATATTATAGACATGGGTTTGTGAGTTTAATTTTGTACTGAAATATTATTTGCTCTATAACAATTCCTGCAATTATGCTTTCTGTTAATGGCACTATACATAAAACAAAGACGGATTGATTTTTGGCTTTTAATATCATGAATATTTTAACATCTATTATTCTAATTATTCTATGGAATTATTTTACTGCAATTTTTAAAGCACTTAATAGTTATTACAATACAAAACACGAAAGACAAATAATACATTTAAGAAATCTTCTTTCAATTATCTGACCATTTTGAGCTATGCTTTAAATATTATATTTTGGGGACTGCAGTCTATATGGGCAAGAATCTACTCAGAAAGGGTTCATATTGATTTATTGATGGTATCATTTACTCATAGGCAGTTTCACTAAGGTTTCGTTAGTTTGTGTTAGACTGATGGTGCATGGAGTCATATGTTTGACTGCAGTATAACCTAGCACATAAGGTATTATACAGAAAAATCAAGATGAAATCTTGAAGTCAGTTACAATGCCAGTGTACACACTACAGAAAAATGTCTTGTGTGAGAAAAGTGCTCACTTATCTTCATTAATATGGAAAAAGCTTTTACTTTATTAACCTTTGCTCGTGCATGTGATATTTTGTTACATTAAACAAATGTAGGTATACACAGTTTTTATATGTTACATACTAATATAGACCTATTTTGTGTGTCTTGTGTTGTTATTGTATAAGTATAAGTTGACGATGTGCAAGTATGAATTTCCTGTGCTATGCATGTCTAACCTGATGAAGAACTGAGTCTGAATGGATAAAGATTTACAATATTAAGCTCAAGTGATTCTGGGTTATTTACTTTGTGTCATTTGGTTAAATTGTCTATTAAATTAGCTCTTGTCTGTGTAGTGCTATAGAAGGTGCTCTATAAGACAGAACTGAACCACACTCCACATTCCTTTAGGATATTATGGTTTTGAAAGAACATACATGTTCTAAAGATTTCAAAATTTGAACATTTCTTTCATTTTCATAATTATTTAAAAAGATTCTTTCTGCTGTCACTTTCTTTTTTTTCGCTAGGGAGATTGCTGCCAATATTCACAGCTGGTATGACACTCTGTGTGATGGCTGTGAAAAGTAGCTCAGAAAAGATTTTTGTGAAGCCAGTTCTGCACAGAATAAAAAACACTACCATCAAAATAACTGCTTGGGCATAAAACACAAAGAAAAGACACCTAAGCTAATATGAAGGTGTACTGTAGCTTAACTATCCAACTCAAATGTCTCTTATCTACTGCCTTGAGATATACTATTCAATTAAAAAAGGTAAACTCTTCTGTGTTTGTGTCAAGAAAACACAAGAGTCTCACCGCTTTATAAGTCTTCTTCTGGCCAGCATGCTTAGGTGCTTTGCTGGGATCAAAGCTTGTTTCAACGTGCATGGAGTAGATGATGTCAAAGAAGTCCTCTACCACTGCAACACGCTTCAATGAGATGCTCTCTTGTGTTTGGCCACCATCTGTACCCTGCAAAAAAAATGGAGGAAACAGAGGATTACAACATGACACCTAGACCAAATGTATTCAAATTTCATGTACATGACTACCATTTAGAATAAATTCATCCATATGTGCGAGAAAAACCCATGCAGACACATGAAGAACACCCAAACAAACAGCAACAAGCATGAGATTCAAAGCCAAGGATACTGGGTCTTTTGAGGCTACAACACTGATCAATGCACCAACGTGCAGCTACATAAGTAATGAATTATAATAATTATTATTTTAATTCACATGAAATAAAAATATAATTTGCACTGGCCAGAACTGCATTTCCCATATAAGTGTTTATATCTAAAATATTGTACAGTATAGATTTTAAATCTCATCTGTGTGAGAAAATAATGGCTTTTGGATACTTAGTTGCACTGTATATTATATGCCATAGCTGCATTTCCTTTTTTTGATCACAGAATAAACATCTAGCAAAATTCAAGCTGACAGGTACCTTTAGCAAAAAAGGCAATACAGTATATACCAACAGTAACTACGTTCACTAGAGTTAATATGTTTAGCTAACTAAACAACCTCTGTATGCTATGCATCAAGTTATAAAATGAAAGCCTGATCAACATGTCATATGAACAGGAGACACAAACATTTGTCGAGGCTAACGAGTGCAAACAATAAAAACACATGGCCAACAAAGAAACTTCTTTACCCTTGAGAAATCCAACATATACATTTCATAAACCAAGGATTTAATACTAAAGCAATCTTCCTTCACAAAAGTGTTACTTAGTTAGCTTATCTTTTTACATATGCACCACATTTTAACAGAAAAGGACTGAGTTAAACTACATGACATTGTCTGTGTGGCATCCCAGACAACATACTGCAGTGGAAGTTTTGTCTTTACCAAATGCTGACAGTATGACAAAAATACTTATGTCAGATTTTGTTTGCTTCTTTTTAATCCTGATACCAAGTGTTCAGCATAAATACAGCTGCCATCACCAACATGCAATACAAACTGCCTATGGTGAGGTCACCAAACATACATTCAAAGATATGAAAAAATGATAAAATATAAGAGGGAGCCTCCTGGACATTTTAATTTTCAGCCAAACGAACAATAGATAAAATAAACATTATAAACAAAACTATAAAAAAAAAATAATAATAAAATCAGGCAGAGCAATTATAATCAAAGAGACAAAAGCAATCTTAAAGAGATGAGTTTTAAGTTTAGATTTGAAAAGTGAGAATGAATCAATATTTCAAAGCTCAGATGGTAATGAGTTCCGAAGCTGGGGAGCAGAGCAACTGAATGCTCCCCATGGATGTAAGGCAGGCGAAGGGGACAGTAAAGTGGATGGAGGAAGAGGAAGTAAGGGAGAGGGAGGGAATGGCAACATGGAGGAGGTCGAACAGATATGGAGGGGCAAGGTTGTGGACAGCCATAAATGTTAACAGGAGAATTTTGAAGTCAAGACAAAACTTAACAGGAAGCCAGTGAAGCTGCTGCAAGAAAGGAGTGATACGGTGAATAGTGGGGGTTCTAATAATGATGCGGGAGCTAAATTCTTGACCAGTTGAAGCTTATAAAGAGATTTGTGAGAAGGACCAAAGAAAAGGGAATTGCAATAATCAAGACGAGAAGTGACAAGGCTATGAACAAGGATAGCAGTTGTATGGGGAGTGAGGGAGGGGCGAATACAATTAATATTACGCAGGTGGAAATATGCAGACCGGGAGATGTTATTGATATGGGACTGAAAAGATTATAGTACTATCAAGAATGACACCCAGACTCTTAACCTGTGGGGAAGAGGAAACAGAGGAATTATCAATAAAAATGAAAAATGATCAGTTTTGGATAATGTTGACTTTGTACCAATGAGGAGAACCTCAGTTTTGCTACTATTTAAGAAAATATGAAGAAAACCAGGATTTAATTTCTGTTATGCAGTTAATAAGCAAGGAGGATGGAAAGGAAAAAGTAGGTTTGCTAGTGAGGTAGAGCTGGGTGTCTTCAGTATAACAGTGAAAGCTAATGCTATACTTACAAAAGGGGAATGAGGTAAATGATCAAAAGAAGGGGTCCCAGGACAGAGCGCTGGGGCACACCTGAAGTAACAGTGGTGGGTTGAGATGGGAACGTTTTAAGCTGAATGAACTGAGTGTGGCCTAAGAGATAGGATCTAAACCAATCTAGTGGAGTGTGGGTAATGACAATCGAAGATAATCTATTGTGAAGAGTAGTGTGACAAATAGTGTCAAATGCCGCGCTCAGATCAAGAAGGATGAGAATAGTGATTAAACCAGAATCAGCTGTTATCAGTATTCCTTGATTTTGACAGAATTACAATTTAAAGACATCAAAAAATAATAATGAAATGAAAAAAAATCGATAGGACAAAACTCTGCTGAAGTGAAAGGAGAGCTGCACTTCATAGCCTGGCCCTTAATGAAATGGCTGTGTCACTGTCATAACTTTTACAATATCACTTTTGATGTTTGTTGATTATTCTTAGTTTATTAAAAAGAGCCAAAAGTGAGCAGAAACTACCACTTGAAAAGTGCAAAGATATACACATATGATCAAAAAAATCACACAGACTCTTACCAGCCTTTCCCTGTTCCATCATACTTATTCTAATATAGGCTAGTGGAGAACAGCAGCACAGTATAAGACTGAAGCAGCCTGGGCTAGGGTGTCAATCCATTGCAGGGTGCACACAGGCACGATAGCACAACTTAATTCACGCGTTGTTGCATGAAATCCACATTTACTGATGTGATACTGAGCCTTTTGCTTGATGATTAAAAATTATAAATATCATACTATCTGGAGTATGTAAGGCCTGAGCAGTCTGACTTGTACATTTTACTGATTTCAACACAGATAACCACAATTCATCATGACCATACTGTTGACAAAAAATAGTATAAATTTGCTTAGGCTAAAAGTGATAAATTCTTCTTTCTACAAAACATGCATCTTTCAATACATTTAATAAGAAAAAGAATAGTGCTTGATATTTCCTTTATACTCCTTCTTGACAAACAATTTCACTTCTGATTCATCTTAACCAGTAAGGGAATTGATAAGTACTCTTAAGCAGTGAGATGCTTCATAGTATTTCCCAAGAGACTTTACACATAGCTTACATTATCTCTAAAATTAGGACCAAATTGACATCACTTGATGATGTCCTAGGATGTTTTTTGTTCTTTAATACAGTTTATACAAATAGACTGACTGACATTCTTGGAGTCTTTGTACTGATTTAAAGTTGACAGTGAGAAAGAAGAGGCAGTAGCAGGATCAGGGAATGAATGAAAGTCATGGAGAGAAGGAGGATGGTAACCAGAGAAACTAGAATATCTGAAAATTTTTACCCAAAAAATGGCACACAAGGATTCAGAAGACCAGAAGACTGAGAAACAAACCAAATGTTTAGTCTTTAGTCTGTAATGAAGTCAGTCCAACCATGTAAACACATCGTGCCACATAGCGGCTACTCTACCTACAAGTGCGAGAAGCATCAGTGACTGAGACTTAGAATGATGAGGCAGGAAATAAACTTTATAATAAGGGAATTAATAATAAACTCTTTTCAAGAGACAAACAACATTACAAAACCCAACCAGAAAGATATCACTTAATAAGAAAAAACAAAATCACAATCACAATCAAAATAAATATTAGCTGCAAGAGGGATGAAAAATACATTTTAAAATCTGATCATTTACCACAGTATTAAAGTGAAAAAAAATACACAAGAAAAAATTGTGAGACTCCTCAGTCTATGAGCTGCAATGTAAACTGGTACTTTATTCAATAAAAACACATTCCAATAAAAAACTACATAAATAAAAACATTCCAGAAAAATGCTCACAATAGATGGAGTTGTCAAGTGTAATCTGTGCCAACATTTAATGTGCATCTGACACAACAAGAGAACTCCAATAATCATATTACAAGACCTACAAAATCATCATACATATACATACAGGCGCCCTGCCCAGGGTTTGTTTCCTGCCTTGCGCCCTGTGTTGGCTGGGATTGGCTCCAACAGACCCCCTTGACCCTGCAGTTAGGATATAGCGAGTTGGACAATGGATAGATATGGGTTTGTATCGAAGGAGTGACAGTTCATAGGAGTGACATAACAAAGGAGTGAAACCTCAGATATAAATTTCAAAGGAGTGACAACCATCCAACCAATCATCCAAGTCGTAATTCAGGCAACAACAATTTTTTTGCCGACTGTACTTTCAATTGTGTGTGGTACGTGAGGCGACAACAATTTTTTTGGCGAGTGTACTTTCAGTTGCGTGTGGTAGGTGAATGTCACTCCTTTAATATGGTACTTATGTCACTCCTTTGTTATATCACTCCTATAAAGTGTCACTCCTTTAAATGGGACCAGATGGATATACATACAGTATATACTGCATATACAGAATATATATAAATCTAAAAAAAAATAAATATAATGTACATAGCCAATCACTATGGGGAGAGTTTTAAGGGTCTTGGGAAAAAAATAATTTAAGGGAGACTAAGAGTGTAAGGTCACCAATAACATATGTTCAGCTTATATCCTTAATGTGTAGGAGAAAAATGCAGAGGACAACTGATGACAGTACTGACATGCTATTGTAAGTCCCACCCATTCCAGCTGTCTCGGTATTTAAACCACACCCTAACCACAAATCATTGTTCACAGTTTGACCAGCTTCAGACCAGGTAGGAGCTTCTTCAGCCTTCAGCTTATCTTTTTATGTGCCACTTAGATGATATTCAATAATATGCACATTACATGTGAATATGTAAATTATTTTGGCCTTCAGACCTCTCTATTAAATAATGCATTCCCTGGGACCCCAAAGTCTCCTTTTGACTGTGGTCTTCTTCTGTTTACAATATTATCAGCCACTGTTTAAGAGATTCACCATGATTGAAATTGTGAGACTCCTCTGCCATTTTTTTATGCCACAACATTTAACTTGTAAAGCAACTGTTGAGCTTGAGACATGAAATTAAGTACATAGACTCCTAAAGTAAAATGAAGTTTTGATCATCTCTCTCAAGGTAAAAAAGAAACCTCTATAACTATGTAAAAATTAGAAGAAAAATGTCAAGGTTTCGAGAGGATAACAAAAAAAAAAGAAAGTATTGTTATTCAACAGAAAATATTCAAAGAAGAAATTCTAAAACTTTACAAAGCTGTCATTGCTTTAGGTGTTTTGTGAGTGCAACAGATAAGCTTAGAAATTTAATTTAGGTAACAAAAGAAAGTAGAAATTTCTAAAATGCTATAAAAAAGAATGTGAAGTTTTAGTAGTTGTACAGTGTAATGGAATAGTCAGCAAAATTCTATTGTGCAATGGAAGCATCTCCAAAAATACAGTTCAATAATTTACTTCAAAGCAACGTTTTCCAAGTTTGCAAAGAGTAATAGAAAAGCTAGAAAAAGTTCTGCTCTAAAATTAATGCTTCTCAAAGAAAATTATACAACCTTGCAAAAAAACAATAGAAGTTTTAGTAGCTTTACAAAGTACAAAAACAGTAAAAATTCCCATAAACTTTTGTTAGGCTGAAATGTAGTGAAAAGAGCTTGAAGTTTTAGAAGTTTCCCAAGTGTAATAGAAAAGTTTTGAAATTGTATTATGTTACAAACATTTTGGGAAAAATACATTTATATATCTTTGTAGAAAGAAAGTTTTGAAATAAACAATAGAAATGCAATAAAATCTTTAGTACTTTGAAAAAAAATAATTGAAGTTTCAGAATTTTTAAAAAAGCCTAGAAAATGAGCATTAGAAACTTCTTAAAGAAAAAAATTCCAGAAGTTTTAGATGTTTATCAAGCGTAAAGGAAAAGCCTACAAAATTTTTCATTTAAAATAAAAAAAGATTACATTTCATAAATTTTATACAAATTAATTAAAGCTTTAGTAGAAATCAGTTACATTGCATTATTTAGAAGTGGCTTCTCTGCAGAACACAGACATTTTGAAATAGTAAAAAAATATTCAGTTTTAGTATTTTATAGTATACAATGGAAAAACCAAGAAAAGTCCATTACATATTCAAAACTTCTTAAAGAAAAAATACATTGATAAAAACTTTTAAATTTAATTTTATCAAATTTACCTTTATTGTTCTGGATGATGTAATAATCTTATATGTTGTCATTAATGTTAAAAAGCAATAATACACCATAGTTACATAATCACATTTACGAAATGTGAAAAACTTTTATAAAAACACTAGCATCCTAAGTATTGAGAAATATGATGATTAGATTGGGCAAAACAATTTCACCTAAATTGTTTTATATCCATACAACTAGTCAATAATTAATCATTAGTAAATGAGCTTCAAAAGGTAAAAGAAAATCAAAGTGAAAAAAGCAAAAGTAACAGAGTGAGATAAAATAAAATGGAATTACAAGTAAGAGGGAAACCTCTAAAGTGATTTTATTTTTATATCCACTCAGGACATAATCTTTGAAAATACTGTAAAGAATCTCAGCAGTGGAAAGTAAAATGATTATCAAAGATAATATCAAGGTTAAAAAACAAAACTACCTAACAATAAGATAAAAAAATGTTTTAAGGTTCTGAAAATCAAACCAGCACTGCAATTGCAAGAGATTTGACTGAAACGATGATACACTGCCTACCCAAGAGCAAAAACACAAAAATCAAGAAAATTAGTATGGTGAATACTGGCTACAAAATGTCTACAAAAATACTGTGATGTGCAAAAAACTCTGCTGTAAGAGATGAGTGAAGACAGCAAAATAGAAATTTTCTGAAAATTAGGCATTGCAATAATTTGATAAGAACAAAATATCAAATTGCAAGGCATCTTGGAAAAATAAAGAACATTATTTTGATTCATTATTTTTACAATACAAACATTATAGCATTCAAAGTTTTACATACAGATAGGTTAGTTTTATGTTGCACTGTTTTGGGTTCAAAGAATAAGCACTAAAATATTATGAAGTGAAAAAATACAAAAATGTAGAAATATTATTGTATAATAGTATCCCTGTAATCAGTTTCAGTACTGTTGTTTGTTGGAAGGAGTAACACTTTCAAATATTGCACAACTTCCTGAGTAAAACAAGTTTTGCTTCTGTCACTTGGTCACTAGTACAGAAATAACCACAAAACAGACATTGAAAGCAATGTACAAAATACTAAAGGTTTGTATTAATGAACAGAATGCAAAAATTATGAAGGCACCAAAATGAAAATTATTTGCCGAAGCTGAATTTCTGGAAACACTGGATTAAACATCCATCCATCCATTATCCAACCCACTATATCCTAAC
This sequence comes from Polypterus senegalus, assembly GCF_016835505.1. Classification (NCBI taxonomy): domain Eukaryota; kingdom Metazoa; phylum Chordata; class Cladistia; order Polypteriformes; family Polypteridae; genus Polypterus; species Polypterus senegalus. The sequence goes on along the minus strand of NC_053167.1, from coordinate 57,074,350 downwards.
TACAGGATCACGGGGGTCTGCTAGAGCCAATCCCAGCCAACACAGAGCGTAAGGCAGGAAACAAACCACGGGCAGGGCGCCAGACCACCACATCTGGATTAAACAATGAATGCCAAATACCTTTTTTCCATTATTTTTTAAATTTGTTTTATACCATTGCATAAGGTCTAAATTAAAATCAATTTCACATTTGACTCAAGTCAAGTCAAATCAAGCTGGGGAGCCTGCACTGGTACAGTGCGTTGCCGCACCCACTACACAACGATCCCAGTTTGCAACCCCCCAGGCAGACACGTGGTCCAGTCCCACCCTCCAGAAATGACCCTCTATCTGCTGCAGCCAGATGTTACATGGGCGACCCCTTGACCTGGTCTAGCCACTCGGGTCCCCAACAATGAGGATTTTGCGAGTCAGATGACTCTTGGGGAAACGCGCCACATGGCTGTAGTGCCGTAACTGACGCTCCCTCACAATGCAGGTAATGTGCTTCATTTGGGACTCCATGAGCAACTGCTCATTCGACACAAAGTCAAACCAATTATACCCAAGGATTCTCTGAAGAGACACAGTATCAAAGGAGACCAGTCTTCGTCTCAGGTCACTGGATAGAATCCATGTCTCGCAATCACATAGCAAGACAGGAAGCACCAGAACTCTAAAGACGGACCTTTGTCCTTCTGCATAGATATCTGGAGCGCCACACACCCCTTTCCAGTGACCTCATAACCCCCCATGCTCTCCCAATCCGTCTACTGACTTCATAGGAAGAGTTACCAGAGACATGAATGTCACTGCCAAGGTAAGTAAACCTCTTGACAAGGTTGACACTCTCTCCACAGACAGACACACTGCTAATGGCTGTGCCTAAGAGGTCATTAAAGGCCTGGATCTTGGTTTTTTATTCAGGACACTCACAAGCCCAGACACTCAGACTCCTTGCTCAGTCTCTCGAGTGCTCCGATCAGACCCTCCATTGACTCTGCGAAGATCACATTTGACTGATGCTTTCAATTAAACTGAATTATATAATTGTTAATCAAAAATCCTTTTATTATAGAACTCAGTTTTTTCAAAGAGAACACACATTTCTGAATTAAACTAAAAACAGACCCAACTTAATAAAAAAATAAATGACTGTGTGCCTGTCTGTGTGACCATCTGGTTGCTATGTCTCTTCCATTCCCATAGATGGCGTATCACAAAAATGAACACTGCATTTACGAATCCCATACCAAATGGCTTTATAACAGAAACATATGTATTGCATGATGCACTGCAAACGTTAATGCTTAGGTCTGTGTTGATTACCTAGATTTCAGCCCATCTTAGACAGGTAGCACAACTAGTAAAGGAATAAAACAGTCACAAAATATTAACAGAATTCGCTTTTCAGGATGCTTTCTTCATTCCTTAGCTGGCAAGTTGCATGAATTCACATTGTTTATTAAGTTCAACATGTTTAAATACCATTGCTTTCCATCCACAATCAATTTAGAAAGGTAGAAAGTGACACAGATAGGCAAAATGAACCTCAAATATAAATACAAGATGGTGGGACACCTCTCCTACAGGAAGCAACCTTTGAAAAGGTCTTCAAAATTCTTAAAGGCCTCAATAAACCAGATCCAGCAGAATTCTTTCAGCTTATTGGGGAATCACATACTCATGCACTCCAGTGAAAATTAAGGGGAAGTGAAGCCAGGAAGGACTTCTTCAGTAACAGTAGTGGCATCCTGAAACAAACTACCAAGATGCAGAATTAAAGAAGAACCTCGACAACCTTTAAGAGGTATCTGGATGAGATTTTGAAATAGCTTGGCTAGTAGCTAAACAAACAAGCTTGATGGACTGAACAGTCTCCTCTCGTTTGTCAAATTTCTTATGTTCTTATGATCTTATTAGTTCTTATGAAATAAATGTGGTTAAAAGGTTTGCTTTGGGTTGATGTCAACCACATGGCTGCAGGCTTAAATTATTAAGCTTTCTGTTGCAGTAAAAAAAAAATCTGGTATAAAACACTACAGAATATTAACTCACCATCAAATCAACTTAGTCCAGTTTGGGGGGGTAGGAACCTATCAGCCCACCTATCACCAAACTCAAAAGGAAGAAACAAGAATCTATTTTTCTTTTAGAAGCAAACAAATCCAAATGAATGACAATCCAGGAAAAGCCAGGCCATTCGAACATCAAAAAGAATTATAAAACCAAAAGACAGGAATCAATACCCAGCAATGAAAAAGCTGCAATTGTACTATGATCTTTATTGTGATTTGAAAACTAAAAACACCTTGCATCAATCTGCTTTACATTATAAATGTCATCACTTTAATAGTGATACCCTTATTTAAAATATTCAATGTCAAAAATATTACATTTTCCAAGCAATTCTGATGACTTCTGTGATTAATCTCTATGTAAACATATAGCAAATTTAAACATGAAATTGGTGCTTTTTTAAAAATTGTAGCTGGTAAAAAAATTTTAATACCAGTTCTCCCTAGGATATTAATAAAAAGTTATCTTTTTGTATGTACCATGATTTGTTCATTTCTTTATCCTTAAATCCAATACAAGGCAAGAAAAAAAAATATATAAATGGAATAGAATAACTATATACTGTATATATATATATTTATGTATATGTGTAGTGTCAAAATATGGAAACTTCTGGAATACGATATCTGAACATTTGATTTCAGGTTAGACAAAATGAGTAATTCTTAGTTTACATTGCTTTTAAGCTATTACAGAACAAGCACAGCGATTTAAGTCCCCGATTTAACTAACAGTAATGATGCTTTCTGTGTAGAGTTAATTTTATTTAAATGGCATACAGTTTTTCTCTGAGGGAGTTTAGTCTCAACATTTGATAAAGTAAGTTGGTGACACAGAACTGCTACAGTCTGTGTGTACTTAATGTATGTTTTGACATTTCAATGGGTTAGCATCCCAATCTACATACACTACTGCCCTCTGACAATTAATGACAGGATGACCTCTTATTTCTACAATACACCAACAGGTTAAACTGACTTTAAAATTGAATGGACAAATAGATAAATTGTCACTGGTTATCAAATGAAAATGGCTGATAAACCTCAACAAAGCAATTAGTATTCCAATTTAAGAAAACCATGATGAAAGAGGCCATTTTCTATAACTGCTAATTGTGTCTTGGGATGGTTAGAGAGCTCCATGCAAAATGATTTCCATGCTATATTAGGATGACCAACAATTCATGTGCCTTACTAAGAAATTAAATAGATATTAATAGTAAAATGCAGCAGAAGAGGAATATACTAAAAGGCTTTTCAAGTAAAACTAGAATTATGTGAATATTGCGTTCCTGTTGCAACCACAAGCACATCATTAAACTGTTTGCCCCCTGACTCTTAACAATATACAGTATTTCACAATATAAATGGATATATTTTCTCCTCAAAAGTTTCATCCATCCATTTTCTAACATTTATATTCAGATCTGAGTCATGGGTTAAAAAAAAAGCCACATAAATATTGATTTCCATTGACATGGATTGCCTTGTGGCACAGTGAATAGCATAGCCACTTTATAGAATTTGGAATTTGGTTCAGTTTTAAAGTGGGATGTCATTTCTTGTGAGGGTTCTCCCACAGGCACTTCAGAAATAGGTAGTTTGGAATGCTTGTGTGTGTCAGAGCACTGCATGTGAATGAATTAGTCCTAAAATGAACTGGTCTCCTATTGTGCACTGTTTCCCTTGCTTCTGGGATATATTATTGCTATTGTTTAAAAGTGAGTAAATAATTTTTAAGAACTTTACAGATATTGAAGATATACACACAGCAAATTGCAATAAAGGGCAAAAGCTTTCTAAGATAAAAATGACAAGAGACTACCATCATTTACCAACACCAGAAATGCTTTGAAAAAAAAAAAAGTGATTTTTTTAGATTTTCTAAAATGTTTATTATAAAAATTTTTTTCAAAAAGAGAACTTTTATAGTAACTTCCGGTAAATAAAAACTGTACTTTTTGAACTGGAAGTTCAAAGTCATTATGGTCCTAGTGTTTTATGACTGTAGTAAGAGTGTAAGATTTAATTGTGATCAATTGAGAATTAAGTAAGCAACAATCAATCAGACACACTCATACAAAGACAGACAGACTTACATACATATCAAGGCAAAAATAGTCAAATGACAATCAAAGACTCCTAAATATACAAATATATTGAAAACTCAAGGTTGAAATATAAGCTTTTTTCAAACCAGCAAAGTAAAAGATTTGTAGAAAGAAAAAGGATCCTACTTATTTGCAGAAATGCTTGAAAACGGTTTTCTTTGCTTAGAAACAAATTACAGAGCATACTTCAAAATGCATTGTTTTCTGTAGTGCTTTTCTGTAGTGAGTGTCATCCCAGCACATTTTACAAATACAGGGCTATAGTACATTATTTGAGATATATCTTACAGCTCAGGCCAGTGAGGTGACTTGCTCAGAAGTTAATGAAACTGAACCAGCAGTTCTCAATTTCAGTGTCTCTGTCATTGAACTACAGTGATTACAGTGACAAGAAAACCATGTACAAGCTCACCAGCTTTGCATGTGTCTCTACCGGACACTCTCTACGACACAGCCGAGTCTTGATATGCTGTCAATAAAAACCACACACTGGACAGGAAACAACACACACTACTTGGTGCATAGGAGAATGAAAAAAGCCATTTCTTACAAATCCTGTCAGGGAGCTCCTTGTACAAACTGTTGCTCTTCACAGCAAAGCTAAATAAGAGAATTTCTGACTAATGGAATCCCCTTGAGAATTAGCTGATTAATCACAAAACCACTCTTTCTTTCAGAAGCACAGTGGGGTGTATTTTAATGATCACAAACGCAGCAGATCTCTGCATCTCTAGCATGCATGTTGTTCTAGCACTTTGAGGTGTGGGACTGAGGCTCATGTACATAACAGGATTTTGATCCATAAACATTTACATATCATTCCTCTGAAACAGCATAGAAATCTACCCTCATTAAATAGCTCATTATTATACTACTTAGGACAATAGTGGGTTGATGTGTTCAACAGAATCCATGAAAATGTACACAGGATTAGCACATGAGCAATACTATGATAGATTCCTGGAAGAATTATAACAGAAAGATGTTGCCATATACTGTAACAAAGAATGTTGATAGCTACAATCATGGAAACAGGATTTTTTAAAATTATTTCTTTCATCAGTTCCCAGAGTCACTTTATTCATTGAAATAATGTCATGTTGGCAGTCATGATGCTCATTAAAAGGACAGTGCTCATGTGACATGTTCAAAGTAAGTCAACAGATCAATAAAGGCTCATGCATTCCAGCTGCCAAACTTCATTACAGATAGGACATCATTATCAGCAGGTGCAGGAGACATGCTACTTCTGACAGGCTGCAGGGAGGCCAGGCCTGAGCTAAAGACAGAGCAGCTTGGTGAAACCACTGCATGCACTGTGAAGACAGTTTAGTCTGGTTGTACCTCACACCTTTTAGTACAAGAATCTATGTCCCACTGGGGGGACAGTTATTCTGTGCTAAATTACACAACGCTCTCTTCACAAAGTGCTATTTTTCTAACAGTAATTCAAAGATAAACTGCCAGATGAGGCACTAATTCCAAACTACATGGTACTAATGCTGCTCACCGGCCAGGGGCCAGATTTTCAGTGTGGTTGCTAGATTGGGCTAGTAAATATTATGGGATGCACATTTAAAGTCAACAACATTTTTAAAGTACAAGATATAACACTTATTAATATAAAAGTAGGATTATGTAATAGCATTATAATAAACAGTGCATAAATTAGATCATTAACTGGCCTATTAAATACCAACTTACCAAATTCCAATTTGAAGGTATCATCTGCAGTAGCCTACTCCTGAATAATATTATACTTAGAAATTATAATCTGTTATGGATAGGGAAATGTATCCTATATGTAATTAAGAGTAAATTATGAATTGCAAAATGTTAATGGTCTGGTGGAATTAAAATGTACCACAAATCAGATTTAATTTTCAATTTATTCCACAATAAACAAATCACAGAAAAAAACACATCAAACATTTAAACAAGAATAACTGGAGTCAATTAATACACAAACTTTAGTATACACAAATGTATGTTTTTTGTACTTCTCCCTGCTAGTCAAAAATAACAGGAAAAGATCCATTTGAGAGTTGTCAATACATAACTGCAAGTAACATCTATCCTAAAATACTGATTCATTTTAAAGAAAATGTCTTCATTACAGCGTATTGTTGTTGTTTAAGTCAAATGGATTCATAAATACACCTGTGCTTTCACTCTATCGATACCGTGTTGCCTAGGTCTCGCAACAGCAGACTTCTCCCTGCAAGAATGGGAGTTTACAAACATACAGTCATACTTTAATATACGCATATTTATATTCTTTGTACATCACCCTGTCAGTCAAGAAGTCACCCATTCAGAAACTCTCACTTGCACACACAAACACACACACTCAATGCTATAGGCAGCATATAATTTACTGTATGCCATGCTGCTAAATTTAAATTTAGCTTGCCCATTACACTAATAAACTAGCTAAAGTTAGCTAGTTGGCTAAATTAGCATTACATTACTTTCTATAGCTCTTCTGTGGCTGTAATTACTGTAGTTTCATAAGCAGCCACCTTTGAAATAAAATCACTTCAGCATAAATACCCTCACAGAAAACCCATCCAGTATTTTAGCACAAGAACTCACAGCCAGGGTTTCTCAAAATACACCAGATGTGAGCCCAATGACTGGCGTACAGTACATTCCCTACAATATTAAACAGAAGAACAGGATCTAGGGGAGATTCAATTGTGGAGTTTTGAGTGTAATGATGTATTTATAGCCTACACCATCAAAGGGTTTCCCCCTTGGTCTTTCTAGAGCAATGTTATATGTAGATAGCAATGAAGAACAGGGAGATGTCCCCATGAGGTGCCAGTTGTGGTTTAATGATGTGCTTACAAAGTAGCCCAAAAAAGCACTTCATCATATTGGTATTTTTAACCTGTGGAACAGTTTTAAAACAAGCCTAACTTGGTGGAAAATGTGTATATCTGGCAACCCTTCTCACAGCACGGTGAAACAATTAGTGAGGGGAGGATGTGAATGAAAAGGAAACTCTTGAAATTTTGACTGTGTCAGTCAATTTAACACACTTTTTAAAGGGTGCAAACTGTAACGGCCAACAGAGTGGCGAGTATGTTTTGAATGGCAGCTGTGGCCAAGCCCCTTGGAGGCGCCATTCCCATTGATGTTCCAAGAAGTTGATGCTTACAATTTGGGACTGGAAAATGGACACCTGCTTTGCTTTTACTTTAGCTATTAAAGCAACATGGGAGAGCTGTTTTATTTCTGACATAACAGAATTGATTTCATCTAAATGAACGTCTATTATGTTTTCTCATAAGGTTATCTTTTATTTTGGAATACTACAGCTTTGTTTTCAAATGCTGGGATTGTGAATAGTCCAAGCAAAAGCAACGCTTTAGTAAAAGCATTGGTTGATCTTTTGGAGGTTTAGTCCAGTAAGAGATTTTATGTCCATACATCTATTATTCAGTTCAGTGTCATGGGGATCCAGTGCCTGTCCTCGAAGAAATGGATGTAAGGCAGAAATCAACCCTGGATAACACATCAGTCTAACACTTAAGTATCCACTCACATTCAGTCACCTCAGGTCAATGTATGATGTTTTTGCTATTTGGGATATTAACCCACTTGGACTCATAGACAGAATGTTAAACGTGGACACAGAATGCTGTGATGAAGTCATGTGTAACATGTTGGTTCAACATGCAAGTAAGAATTTCACTGTACTCTAGGCATGTAACAATACACTTAAACTTTGAATTTGAATTTAGAAGATTTGACACCAGCACTGGCCAATGCCTCTGTCCACACAACATTAAAAAGAATTGAGTGGATTTAAGGATTGTTGCAAATTTTATTTAATTAGCTGGCACTCTTACCAAAAGCAGTCATAAGATTCTAAGTGCAAAGCCCAACTTTAGTATATTTCCTACAGTAGGTGTAAAGATTGGTTGCACAACTGAAGAAGGGATACACTGTTAGGGGGGCATTGCATGTTTGTGATTTATACACCATTGAGACAGCTGCCACACTCATTCACATCAAGTCAATGTTTGTTGGTGTATATTTAACCTGTGGGTCACTAAGGGGTACTTCTGTGACTGTGACACTAGAAACATGCAGAAAACAGCAAAGAGCATGGTACCAGTCTGTTGTAGAGTCCACGTTTACACCACTTTTGGAATGTGTGAGACACAGAAAGAATATGCACAAACATCATCAAGGCGCAAGATTGGAATGACCAGGTCCACCTGATGTGGCTACAAGAAAGCTGACCGCTCGTCGATAATATTTGATCTGTTATCATTTTTTTTCTTGCTTGGGTCACTTCTTCTCACATATTTACCCAACAAAGGTAACTCAGGTTTAGCTGGTCAGTCATAAACTTTTGCCAGACTGGTCCATAACCACTATGATATGCTCATTTGTTTTGGTTCTCCTCTACAATGAAGAATTTCCTGCACCCAATAAGAGTGTATAAATGGCACACACATCATTAGAGAATGCTGTTCAATAATGTTTTACTTGTGCAATCAGTTCCCGATTGGATGCTCTTCTTAAGCTAACTGGTAAAGCAAATATTACTTTGCCTTAAAACACATATGTCATTGCACCTGAACTTCTCTGATCCCATTTTGTCTAAGCACTAGAAATTCCAACACCATAAAATATTACGATAAAACAACAGCCTCCTGACTTCCAGGCCTAACAGCTAAACATGTTACTATGGCTACAAACCACTACCTCACAAAGCTGTTATATGCAGTTTTCTTTTAATTCTGAGTTCACAATGTCACATAAAAATATGTCTGATTGGAGAGTGGAGAAGGTTACACAATCTGCATACCTCAGGCCATTTTAATACTAAGACATACATTTAATTCTAAGGCTCTAAATTGAAGTTAAAACTTATCTCAAGATTACTTTAATCCATTTCTTTTCTGATTTTCTCTATTTTAGTGAAATGCCAGATGCCTTCCCTTGAGGACTTAGCAGCGCCCAAGTACTTGGAGTGCAAACAGTGCTTAGTTAGTGACCCTTTTAAAAACATACTCCATCTTTACTCTGCACCAGTTAATTGCTAACTGATGCTAACAGACGTTTTCAGTTTGGCTAAAAGAAACAGAGCTTCCTGCACACCTGCATCTCCCACAAAGACCTTCAATTGTTTTTCAGTCTGTTTTGCTCAACATCTGCTGCAATATATCTACACAAAATGGTTATTGCTAATGTCTCAAAACTTCAACAAATTGGTATTAAATCCTCTCTCTGATCACTGTTTGTGTGGACTTTGCATGTTCCCCTTTCTTCTCACATTCTAAAGACGTTTGGGTTGGGATAATTGGCAGCCCTTAATTGGCCTACTGTTAGTAAGTATGTGTGTACATAAGCTTGCCTGGCAATGGACTGGTATGTATCTTAAGAAGATGCTGGTGGGATAGTTCCCAGCTCTTGCAAAACTGAACTGGATTAAGTGGATCCAGGAAATGTATAACTGAATAATGATTTTTAACATGAGCACTCAAAGACTGGGCTGCAGCTTTCATTCCAAGTTCTAAACCAAATTAGTGTTTCACTGGCATACTTTAGAAAGAGCTAAAGATCTTAAAGATAAATTTTCAGGAGAAGGATGCATCCGACTACTCTACTGCTAACAGGTTACCTGTGTCATTCAGGATTGACTTTAAAATTCTGCTTATGGTTTATAAAGCCTTAAATAATCTCGCCCCATCTTATATATCGGAATGCCTGACTCGTTATATTCCAAATCGTAACCTTAGATCCTCAAATGAGTGTCTCCTTAGAATTCCAAAAGCTAAACTTAAAAGAAGTGGTGAGGCGGCCTTCTGCTGTTATGCACCTAAAATCTGGAATAGCCTGCCAATAGGAATTCGCCAGGCAAATACAGTAGAGCACTTTAAAACACTGCTGAAAACACATTACTTTAACATGGCCTTCTCATAACTTCACTTTAACTTAATCCTGATACTCTGTATGTTCAATTCATCATAATAACTATTCATGGTGGCTCTAAAATCCGTACTGACCCCTACTCTCTCTTCTGTTTCTTTTTCTGGTTTCTTTGTGGTGGCGGCCTGCGCCACCACCACCTACTCAAAGCATCATGATGCACCAACATTGATGGACTGAAAGCCAGAAGTCTACGTGACCATCATCATCAGGTCCTTCCATGAAAACCCTAAATACAAAGAGGACTGTTTGACTTATGTTAGGTAGATTGCCCAGAGGGGACTGGGCGGTCTCGTGGTCTGGAACCCCTACAGATTTTATTTTTTTTTCCAGGCGTCTGGAGTTTTTTTTTTGTTTTTTCTGTCCTCCCTGGCCATCGGACCTTACTTATTCTATGTTAATTAATGTTGACTAATTTTTATTTTTTATTGTGTCTTCTATTTTTCTATTCTTCATTTTGTAAAGCACTTTGAGCTACATTTTTTGTATGAAAATGTGCTATATAAATAAATGTTGTTGTTGTTGTTGTTGTTGGACTGTTATCTTTTGCAGACTAATCATTATTCATTAAGCTGTTAGTCACAACTCTGAGAGCTATGTTTTTTTAAGCCTTATTAATATAGCCCACAAATATACAAAAAGAAAGATCTGAGTAAATGTCATCTGATTTCCTTTTGCTCTTGTCCCAGTAAAGCTACAGTTAAGACTTTATAGTGGCACAGGTTTTTTACCCTACTGTACAATTCCACAGATAGTTTTGGCTAACGAAAATCCAATTTATTGGTAAACTCAACACAAATCAAATCTTTGTCCCTTTGTGTAAGTCGTGAAGTAATGAGGAATTCAGTCCTTTCACAGGAACTGAAATTCACATTTGCACATTGATTCTCTATTTTAATATAATTCCAGTTGGCAGAATATGACCCATTTGCAGCCACTCTGGTTGGTTTTTAGAAAATAAAGTTATTTTTTTCCAGATCACACAATATTTATCAACATGTGCCTTCAGTGAACTACTACAATAGAGACTGAAAATAGTAATTAGTAGAACTCCTGAAAGGTGAAGTGTTTAATAATGCTTTGGGGAAAAACTAGTGTTTTTTCTTTTTGTTTTTGAACATGTTCACAGTTTATTTATTTATTTATTTAAAGCACTTATGTAAAAAGCCAAACTTCTCCTGGGGAAGATCTATCTATCTATCTATCTACTGTATCTATCTATCTATCTATCTATCTATCTATGAACACCTGCTCATGTGGGAACCACTATTACAGTGTCAAAAAAAGCTAAAAGGTCTAAAAATACACCCTGTTACTTTTAGGTTATCATCTTTGTTTAGATCCTGCTATATGAAGTTGCATATTATGTAAAAAATCAGTTCTAAAACAGAAATGCAGTCTTACATGATTCCGTGTGTGCTGGATGAAATTTCTTCATAATGTCAAGGATGGGATTACAAATATAATGCAGACGTTCCCTGAATGAACCCTAAGGATCAACACATAGGCTCTAAAATAATTATCACCCTAATTCCAGTCCCTCACCTACCTCCAGTTCAATAAAATATTTGCTTACTACAAAGTTTATTTAGAGAATAGCAACATAATAAAATTTGAGCATCTCATATTAGGAGTTTACAGGTCTCTTCACTCTTAACCTTTCATCTGAATTATTTGGACATTATTAAAATGACTAACTATCATTTATAAGTAACTGCTAATATCCAAAATGATCTTTATATAATAATTGCAGTTTTGCTACTTTTGGGAGATAATAATAAATTCCTAACAGTCATACAGAGATCTAGTGATGTGGACTGCAGAGACAAACTTGTGGTTTAAAATCCAGCATGTTAATCACTTGATCACTCTCCCATTTGTAAGCAGTTCCATTCTTTTTACAAATAAAAATAATACTATGATGACAATCTAGCCACAAGCACGATTGTAATACATGAGGTGGGCACCAGTCACCCATGACCTGAAGTGGATTATTTAAGTAAGACATGAGAAGAATAAATTGATAGATTCATTGTGAATTAAATTGAGTTCTGTTTTGCACTGGGCATCTTTTTATAACTTAAAATGTAAGACACTGAATATACACAAAAGAGGAAAAATATAAATGCAGAAAGAAATCCCCATTACTTAATCAAGATGTTAGAACAACAAACAAACAGACATAGGGCCTTACAAAAGGGATAGTTCTACAACTGATAACATATTTCAATGTTCTTCCAAAAGTAGAAATCTCATAAAATCTACATGGATATTTTATGTAAAAGCAGTTTGATGCAGGAGCCAGCAATTACCACATTACCCCTGTCTTTACCCTGGGAATACATATGGAGAGTGCCATGAGAGTTGATGACAAAGGAGCAAAAAAAACAATAGATAAGGAAACAGCAAGAGATGGTGTGTGTGTGGGCACTTATGGATGTCCGAAAAAGGCTCTTCTGAGCGGAGTGCTACAAGACCAATCTCCAGCTTACCCCAAAGCCAGGTAATGAGCGTTACTATGGTGACACTACACTGTGTGAAATGCAAGACCAGCAGAGGTTTGTTAGGAAAACGCTAATTCTACTTTTCACAGCTGGGACACACTTCTTTGACAAGGGTCTACTCTGTATTCTGTCTCTTCCTTTTTTGATTTCTATTTCAAATAGTTTGCTCTATACTGAAGAAACAAGATATGGCATCACCACATTTAACAGACAGTATGGCAAAAGGAAATAAACCCGGATGCACCAAAGGCACACAAGTAAAAGATGAAACCGTGGCAAGCAGTAACAAGCACTGGAAATGAATTTAAATGATCTGATTACATTTTTAAATAATTTATTTATTGTCTATGTGATTTATTTACAAATAGTTGCCTTGCTTATCTGAACTGGACTGAAGGAAATATATAGCTTTGCAGAGCATCATGTGATCTGACCAGCTGATCAGACCATTTTGTTTACCCAGCAGGCCGCAGCTGGCGTTTTCTTGGCAAGCATTCAGTCTCATTTACCTCCACCCAGGCATCCTTAAGTGGTTAAGCCAGTGCAGGAGTATGACAAAAGCCACGTGTGTGTCTGTGATCCAAGAAGCATAGTTTACTCCCCCTACACCAAGCCTTGATTAAGTGACAACCTGAGGGCACTCAATAAATCTTTTTTTTTTCTTTTCTAACGTAAAACCACTGTTGAACTGCTTGGGTCTTAATAATGCTCTGTCATTACACTCCTCTTGCCACTGTGGCCACAGGCTCACGTTTAAACCAAAAGGAAATCAATAACCTGGGAAATTCCAGCATGACTAATCAGTCCCCCAGTAAGAGGGTGCAGGGTGACCTCTGCTCCTGATCAGGGCACCTCATCAGATCATGTTAATAAAAACAGCACGCTGTTCAAAGCCCCTCCTGCTTTAGTGTATCTAATAATAGTCAAAATGTCCCTTTCGGTGCCTGTAAATTTATATCCTAAAGGCTTTTTCTGTTTGCTTTGTCTTTCATCCAGATTGCTTAAAAGAGTCCCAGATACTTATGAAATTGCACAGTAAACTTTTAATAGCATTATTATTGCCCTAAACGTAACAGTTCCAATACTATGTAAAACAGATCTTCACATTGTCACGCCTGTAATCTGTTGTCAGATTACACCAGGTTTTCTCCGCTTTGTTTTTCCTACTTTACATTCTGGGTGTTGTCATGTCTCTGACATAAACTCACGCAGGGGCTGAGTGTCTTTTGGGTTATCCACACTAACATTCTAATCACTGTAGAATCTCTGACATTATGTCATACAGACTCTAGATCCGCTTTGGTTTACCCATACTATATTCCAATGGCATGTCATGTCTCTGCAGTCTGATGTCATCTTACACCAGGTCTACATGGCCTACAATTTACCCACTCTATATTCTTATCACTGTCATGCCTCTCAGTGGGTTTCCAACCCCCTTCAGCTTACATCCTCATTCCCATCAGTTCAGCCGCTGAGTTTAAGTGGGCACAACACAGAGAATGGTGAAACACGCCTCACAAGCAGTTCTATTTAAAGGAAGATCTGTTAACATAAAATGAGCAGCAGGATGACACAGAGACACTATCAAACAAACAAATGGTCAGAATACATACTGGCAGAACAAGAAAAGTGGAAATAAAGAGGATATAGCCAGATTTAAGTAAAGAAAATGAAAAGAATGGATTGAAGGAAAAAAACAACAAGAGAAAGTGCATACATTTTTAAAAGGCTGGTGGGGATTTGGGGAACTGACTTCAGATAAGGGTGCAGAAAAAAAAAACAGCCAAGGACAAAAAATGAAGGAAACAAAAAATAAGAAGTACAGAAACTATGGAAATGGGCAAAACAATTGGAGAAAATAGTGCATGATGTATCTACTGTCAGGGGTGCCAGGGGCAACGACCCGGCCGGGACGCCGTGAGGGACCGGATGTGGGTCTGCGCCCACCCTGGATCACGTGGGGGCCGCCGCCCTGGTTGCTTTGGGGGCCACGGGTTGAGGGCATGGAAGCCCCACCCTGCAGGGGCCAGGAGGCGCCCCAATGCCTTGGGGACCTGTTACCTCAGCACTTCCGCCACACCCGAAAGTGCTGGGGAAGATTAAGGACGCCCGGTGAGCTGCCGGGAGAACAGCCGGCACTTCCGCCACGCTGGGGCGTGGCCAACAGGGGAGTGTCGGGAACACCTGGAGCTCATCCGGGACATGGATAAAAGGGGCCTTCTCCCTTCATTCAAGGCTGGAGTCGCGTGGAAGAAGGACGAGGCACGAGAGGAGTGTGGAGGCGGCCCAAAGAAAAGGCATTTGTGTGGCCAGGACTGTGTGTTGGGGTTTGTGGTGCACGGGACTGAGTCTAAGTGACAATTAACTTTGTAAATAGTGTGAAAAATAAATGTGTGGTGGTGATTAAGAACATGTCCGCCTGTCTGTGTCCAGGCCGCGTCCACACTACTTTAACATGTTAGCAACTTTGGCAACAGGGGGCCTCTAACGACAATAAATTCTTCATTTTGCTTTGAGATATTAATTAAGCAACATGGGTAAAGGAAACGTTGGGTAGAAGACTAGACAATCACATTAGGAAATCTGAAGACTATAAAATGCTGTGAAAATTGGATTTGAATCCTAACTCTACTCTAAGTGTTGTGTTCATCCATTTTCTAGTCTGTTTATCCTGGAAAGCTGTACTCAAACTCAGGAGCATCAGGTTCAAAGAAGGCTACATAAAAACATAACCAAATATTCTCTTACATCAGTTCAATTTAGACATGAAACTCTGCCTGGCTGGATGCACCTGAATTGTGGAAGAACCCAAAGGAAAGCAATATAATTTGGAAACACCACCAGCTCTGTCAACGTGCTACACTAACTGGTATATCCAGAAGTATGCTCCTTCTCAACCACCCAGCCCTGCTAAGCACTTTGAGCTGCATTATTTGTATGAAAATGTGCTATATACACGTAAATAAATGTATCAAATTTCAGTCCTGACTCTTTTTCATGTGTAGCTTCTGGCTAGTGAAATGAGCTGTCCACCTCCATTGGAAAATCCTGACTCCCTCAATGTGTTCAAGAAGCGATTGAAGACTCTCTTGTTATATGAATTTCTGTCTAATTACTATTAACTATTAGATTTGTAACCTAATAACAATAACTTGCTTGTATTTTGCTCTGAGATCTAAACTTGTAATGATCATTTTTGTAACCTTGTCATGTAACACTTGTTCCGAAACAGTCGCCCAGACCGGTTTACTCGAATATGTTGACCTCTTTTGTGAGTCGCTTTGGATAAAAACATCTGCTAAGAAAATAAATGTAAAGGTAAGTGTAAGTCAGAAGAAAGACATTAAATGAAAAAAAAAATCAAGGTCCTGAGAAGATCTTCAGCAAATGCCTCAGCTTCCCTCAGGGCTCTACTCAAATTACAAAGTTGGATAGTCAAAGTCTGTTGTTCACACAGATAAGGCACCATCACATTTTGTACAGAACATTCCTAGTTGTGCTACTTTCTGATTGGGACACAGTATCATGCAAAACTTTACCATTACCTAAGGCGATTTACAAGAAAAGGATATATTTTGTTTACCCTTAATCTCATAAATCGAGTTTTTTTTTTAAAGTTCCAAAAAACTAGGCCACCCTGTCTGAACCTACATTTTATATATTTATAAATATTAAACACATTGCAAGATAAAGAAACTTGCTGTAGATCACATAATGGGTGAGGATTTAACCAGTAAATCCGAGGTTTAAAATACTAACAAAAAAAGAAATCAGAGAAAAAGGAACCCAACTTACTACACACACAACCTTGTGCTCTTTCTCCAGATACAACAGTGTCACACTGCTTTCTGGCCCATTTTTTAATGTTTTAAAATTCAATGCCTTTTGGTCACTCATGTTTTCCAGATACACTAAAACACTGTAGTGTTACGTTATTTTCAGATGGTATAGATAAAGTAGTCATTGCTGAGACTGATGGAAGTGAAAGGTTTCTTTGTTGTCATATACAGCACAAGTCTTATGAAATGAATTATTTCTGTTTTCATCTTAGAACACCTTTAAGAGATTTTTGATCACTCTCATTGGTGGGGGAAGAAAGGTTGCATCAAACAATTTACATACGGCCTAGTCCACTTCTTTATAAAGCCCTTTCACCCTTCAAGGGCACATTGGATTGGATTTACGTGCCTGCTCAGCCATTCCAAGGGAAACCTCTTCAAAGTGAGGGATAACAAGCAGAAGTGACTCTGCATAAAAAGCCTTAATGAATCTAAATAAATGGGTGCCAAATGCCCAGCGATAAGCTTGTCTCCCCAAAGTGTTTTTCTACTATTTAAAAAAGAGCACAAGACTTGTGCAAAGGTTGCCTGAAGAATAGACACAGGTAGGTTTGTTATATGCCCCCCAGAAAGCACATTTAAACTGCATTAGCTTCAGTGTCCTTGATGACACTTCTGAGTATGTATATTTTTTATCTTATTATTATTTATTTTTCTGTGTTGCTCTTGTCATGAGAGTACATAAAAACAATTTTTGTTATTGTTTATCTTTTTTTTTATTTTATTTTGTGATTTATTGTTTTGATGACATCACCATGGAATCATTTTGGAATCAGTTTCTCCTGTTAGATGACAGAATTTTCTGAAATATTTTCCAGGATACAACCATGTTGTTGGCAGCAATGGCACCAGTCACAAGGACATGGAGTGTGACATCTTGGGTATAAGGTATGTTTAATCACACACACACACACACATACAATGTTATAAAAGATAGCAGTGTGCAATGCCTGGCATCCTACTTTTTGGCACCACCATTTTGTCTTGATCACTATAATGTTGCTATGCACAAATGAGTGGAAGTGAGCAGCATGTGACAACACCGTCACAAAAGTATAAATGTTGGTGCTGTACACTTCCTGGTCATCTGAGATTGTAGACTGATACTCAAAACTATACTGTGTGTGTTTTGTTTTGACTCATTGATAAAATTAATTTTGTGCTTCAGATTTTGACTGTGATTTAGGTTTTTGTTATTGGTCTTGAAACAAGGTAATTCTGATTCTTTGGTTTTCAAACATAACTAACAAACATCCCATTTTCTGTTTCTGTTTTTCTTAAAACTGCCCTCTCTTCAACATAGCAGTACACATTTGGGTCATAACAAAATTAGTTACCAACAGTCATGGAAAGGATCATTAGTTGTAATGGAATAGCCAGGATTTCATCCTTTAATGTTTTATGTATTGATGAATATGTTGTTCATTCGTTATTTTGTGTTTATGTACGATGTTAGTTTTGTTGCACAGAGTCCTTTAAATTGTGTCCCTTGCCTATACATTGAGTTATTTCCCACTCTTTGGTTTGTGATATTGCTCTGTTTTTGGATTCCTGCATTCAAGGACTACACTAGCTGTCTTTTTAAGAAGCTGGTTTTCAGATTTAATGGATTTGTTTGATTCAGGTTTTATGTGTTATTATGCATAATTGTTTGCTCTTTTTTATGCTTACTTTTGCTGTCTTTTGAAAATATTTAAAAAGCTGAATAAATCTTCACTTATTAAAGGAAACTTGCTTTGTTTTTGTGGGTTTGCGTTTCTTTGCAGTTTTCCTTTCTCCTTGTGTAAATATTTTTGACTTTTAAGCCTTTGTCCCACAATTAGGCCTATGCAAGACCATACATTTGCAACTTGAGCTTGGCTGATTTAGACTCGTAGGTCCTATACATTTTGCTCAGACCTTTGTAAAAAAATACATAAAGACAGCAGAATTCCAAACAAGAATGCTGGATTCATAAGGCAGCAGCACTACTCACTAAGCCACCTGACTGTGAATTAGGTATAAAGAGAAGTGTCTTTCTGGACAATGCAACACCATAGTCAAGCTGGCAGAAGCATGGCAAAGTAATATTTTTAAATAGCAAATTAAGAAAATAAATCAAGGCTTCAGAATGTTACAACCAAAAACAAGAAATAGACTGCTGCAAAGTTAGTTGTACTATGCAAGATTAAACATCAGAATAACTCTTCCTGTACATACAATTTATTTTATAGTCACTGGTAATCCAAATGAGAAATCACACAACAGAGAGCCGAAGTTAGCAGCTAGACTAGCAGAGTAGTCAGAGCATGATTTCCATGCTCTAACTGTAGAAATAATTTTTAAAAAAATGTACAGTGCATTTTTGATTTATGTTTTTTAAGTATAAAAGCAGCCAGCATATATTTTTAGTAATATTTCAGCTTTTGATTTTGAACTTTCCAGGCTTTGTGAAGCAATGTCCTTTTCCAGATGAGTTATACAAAGAACAATTAAAGATAATTATATCATCACAAAGTAATGAAAATAATGACAAGTTGTGCTGGGAAGTAGTTTTACCAACAGTGAATCAAAAGGAAAACAGAGTCATTTTTTCAAACAGGCATATTTACAAGCTGCAGAGAGGATGAATTTATTTGTTATGAGAACGACCATTGCTACAATAGGAATGACTAATATTAAAAAAGACAAAAACAAGAATCCCAAGCCCACCCAAAGATGACATTACAGTTAACCCCGGTATAGTACTCACCAATTCCATGCATTTGACCGCTGATATTTTGTTAGTTGAATTTATTAAAAACATACAAACAAGTAAAACTTAAACTAAATTCAATTCAACCCCCACCCAAGAGAAAGAGAGGAAGGCCAACAGCCAGAGTAAAACTTTAAGAGTAGAAAGGAGGGAGGAGAATCCTTTTCCCCGATATAAAAGCTTATTTTAAAATGTTATTGATTAGATCCTGCCAGGTTTTTTATGTTTACTTTTGCTTTCTTTTGAAACTATTTAAAAAGATGAATAAATCTTTAACTATTAAAGGAAGCTTGTTTTGTTTTTGTGGGCTTGATTTTCTTTGCAGTTTTCTTTTCTCCCTGTGTGAATATTTTTGACTTTTAGTGATTTTTAGAGATCTTGAAGAGCTAGTGTCAGTACAAGGAGATTTTTCAGGTAAGGAAGACAGGCACTTCAAGGAAAGGTAGAGAGTGGCAAGATGTTGCATGTTGATTAACACGGTCAAATAAATATTTCATTGTACTCAGCACACTTAATAATAATGACTCTATAAACCCATAAATGTATAAGCATGGAATTATTTAAATACTAATTCAAAAATCTGAATAGCTGAAGTATCTAGGATGTTATAATAATACAAAAAAACAAAAAACAAGTAGGAAACACAGGTTGTTGTCAGAATCAGGCAAAAAATGGCAAGAAGGCTGAGCCAAAAAAAATCTGTTGTAATGCAGGAGCACTAACGTGTAAGATAACAACAAAATAAAAACAAACCAAATGAAGGCTCAGCAATACAGAGGATTTGACCCATACTGAATTAGTATTAACAGATACAAAAAACATATATTCAAGCACAAATAAGCTGAAAAGGGTATCAGTTAATTGGTCAGAAACAGTTACTTAGTACATCAAGCAAGGATGAGAATTCAAAGAAAAGGGGTTGAATAATATAAAACCCAACAGATAAGATTCTTGTTTGAGTTCATATCTTGCTAAGTGAAACTGTTACCAAATTGACTTTTGTCTGTGAGAAATTAGCTCATCATATTAAAAATGTCATATGGCTTCAAAGCAAACCCACCAAGTGAACATTCAATACACACAGACAATCGTACATAATAAAATACAGTATAACCCATCAAAATAAGTTTATAATGTAGTTACCTACATTGTTTTATTAAATATTCTGTGCTTTACTTACATTATAAAATGACATCACTAGCACATTTCGATATTCACATCAACTCCAAACTATTCAAATGTTCATTTTTGGATTTCTTTAGTTTGACAAAGGTTCTTTTTAAGTATCATTTATAGGATTTGGGTTCTATTTTTTAATGTCTTAGTGTCAAACTCTGACCTAAAACTGCAAAACCTTTTACCAGACATCGAAAAACTTGCCTAGTATGCAGCTTGTAAATGGGTATGTTAAAGTGATAATATCATTTATCAACATCTGCAAATGAAAGCCATTTTAATTGTAAAATTGTAATCCTTTCCATTTAATTCCCATCCAAACAAAAATTATTGACACCTATAGTACTTGATTTTGTTGTCTTTCTGATAACTTTTGGGCTTTTCTTGACATCTACTCTATAACAGGGCATGCTCCCACCTCACCGCTAGCGAAAATAATTTCTACTCCTAGATGATCTTGAGGGATGATGAGAAAAAGTTTTTTCACGTATAATTTCAGATAAGGAATGAAACTTAGCTATTCATTAAATACATTTCTCTTAGATTGTAGAATAGTATGGTATAATCCAGCTAAAAACTGCACATATCACAACTGCTAACATATCTCATTTAAATCTGTCTAAAATGTATTGAAGCCAAGCTCCAACACTGTCAAAAGATGTTTGCTTCTCTAGGTCATATGTTCTGGGAATGCTCAGACCATTTTGATTTAAGACTTTTTCATATTTCTCAGATACCTTTGGATCTAAAATCACTCTCTACCACTTATCTGCAATATTTGGTGTGGAGTAGTGGTTAGGACTTCAAGCCCCAAGGATGTGGGTTCAGATCCTGCTACTGACACTGTGTGACCATTAGCTGGTCACTTCACCTGCCTTCTATTAAATTAGGAAAACAAAAGAAATGTCGCCTTGGATAAAAATATTAGGTAAACATGATAACATTTTGTCAGGAAGATCTATTATGGTAACCTATACTACTGAACCTGTCTTGCACAATGCCTTATCTGGCTTAATTGTAAAAATCCAAATCTATCTCTCCTAAACCAGTGTTAAAGTGATGTCCTAGGTTTCCATAAACTGGAAAAAATGATGTTTAAGTATTTTTCTGAATTTGGCAAGAATTCATTAATGTTATTAGAGAATACCTTGTGAGCTCTCCACCTGACCTTTGCTGCTCTTAAAATATTTATGAAGAACTACAGTACTATTTTTCATCATGTGGCTCTCTGATAGGTATGGGAGGTGAAGCTGAGTGCGTCTTTTCCTGTAGCTTGATGGATTGTTTTTTCCTACATGGAACACAATTACCAGTCAAATAACAATTATTAACACATGGAACTGAGATACTATTAAAATCTGATAGTACTAATTTTAAACTCCAGTGTCCTTTTAATTATTAAGTGCATCACTGCATGTATTCTGCCAGCTTACACATTTTTTTTAACCAATAGTGCAGTCAACTCAAACATGTTTCATAACACATAGTGTGAAACTGAATATCTACCCATTTTATAATGAATTAATTCCAAATTATTTGGATGATAAAACTGAAAGTGTCTACTGTTCTCACTAAAGATTTCTAAAATTATTTACTCAAGAACACACCGATTTATGTCAATCTATACTATAAAAATACACCTGGTTTGATACTTATTTTATAAGAATACTGTAATAGAGTTAAAGTGTAAACTCTTTAGAACAGGCTCAGTGGTACCAACATTCACCTTACTATAATTAAAAAATACTGAACATAGCTCACCAGGATGAGAGAACATTATTTAGTAAAGTAAAGCTATTTGGTTTTCAAGCTGTGAAAGGAAGCAGGAATGTTTTGTGTCATGGGTTTAAGTCTCCACAGGGAAAAGAGTTGCAGAGAGCATGGCATGAACCTGTTACAATGTGTTTTAGGCATCTTTAGCCAATAATCAGTAGTGAAGATAGATATACAAATCTACAGAATACATTGAATGTCATCTATAATTTTGGTGAAAATATCACACTAAGTTTTGTTGCTTTATCTCTCATCCCTAATGTTTATAGCTATATTTGTGGTCCTTCAACACTCTATATTTATGTAGGTAAGCTAAAATGCTTCTTTTGACAATAACCTGTCATAAACTTTGAGGAGAAACAAGAATACAAGAATGAAACTGCGCATTGCATTACAAATGCAACTTTTAAGAAATGAAAATTTATAGTTCACACCTGCATGGAGAAAATGCACTCTGTCAACAAAATTAGTATTATTATATTTAATTAATATTGCTGAAGCAATTTTATTTTCAGATGTGTGCAATCAATATATTTTATGTACAATGTGGTATCTTCTTAGACCTTTAATGTTAACATTCCTATATGACATTTTTTATTCTCTATCACATTCAACTCTTTTTGTTTATACTGGTTTCCTAAGATCAGTTTCTACCAGAAAGATGCATCCTCATGTCTCCTTTCTGTGTTTGTTTCATTATAAAAGAAACTTGAATTTTTACAATTGTTTTCATTACTCTGCTCCAAGGTCATGTCTGTTGCCCGGCTATTTTGTTCATTTTAACCAAGTTACTCACCTCCATATTATTAGAATCTGACAGAAAACAAGGTCACACTGACAAACACATGCGCTTTCCTCCTTTGTAGTGAGATTGCATCCGGGGGAAGTGGGTACTGATCTATTTTGGCTATAGAGTAAAGGATTTTATGGAACTGAGGGGCTTATCTGTCAGCATTAATGCCACAGGATATACATCTGCTGGCTTTGTAGAGATGGATTCTGACAGAACGCCCATTTTTCTCTATTGCTTTCTGTTAATTGCCAGGGGTTTGGTTAATTTTCTTCCTGTCAAAAGACCCCCCATAAAACGTGGTGTGCAAAATTACCTGTATATTTGTCACAGTGTTATAGAAGAAAATATTATCCTGTCTCTATGCTATGTGGCCTGATTCATATGTGTTCCTTGCTTTCCTGCAGATATTCTTTAAGTGTAATTTTTTGTAACAATCAGACTGAAAATTACCCAATCCCAGAAGTGCTGTCCCATGCTTGCGTGAAAGATCACACTCAGAGATATGACAAAATCAAAGTTTCCATTTTTTACATGCATGTTTTTTTTACCAGATACTGAGAATGGATAAAAGACAGTACCTAATACCTAAAGCTCTCCTTATGTCAAAGATATATGTTAGCATAACCTATTAATAATCACATTTAGACAAGAGCTGACAGCATAAAGTGTCTGGCCCGTATACCCTGGAGATGGTGTTTCTTTCACTCACTAGTCCAATCTCTGCCCCTTCTGTCAGGGTTGTGCACTAATCCGTTGTGTCATTTGCTCTTGAGGGGACCCGAGTTGCATCTTTCATGGTAAAACCCCAGGGCTTTTCTTCACTACGGACGTTATTACACTTCTCTCCCTCCCCGAGCAAACAGCTCAAAGGTGCTGCCTTGTTGCCTGGATACCAGAAGGGTTCATTTTTTAAAGACGGCCTGACCCCTCTCACCGAGTCAGACAGACGCTCTAGAGATGTGTAACTTTATCAGGCAAACAAGCAAGGCAACATAAATATTTCTTGTGAGGATATATGCCAAATGCGGGTTCCACTAAAGTTGAAAGCAAAAAAGTCAGGATTTGTCTGCTGTGCTTATGTTCTTACATGCTTTTCTGGCTATTAAACAATGAAGGCAAGTTTAACTTTTGCTAACATGCAGAGGCAATGATTAATTTATTAAAAATGTTGATGTCAATTTTTGACCATCATTTCTTGACTGACATCCCATTTGTTTTGGCCTTGCATCTGATTCTGCCAAGAGAGGCTCAGGCAGATGTGCAGTTATGAACTGGATTAAGCAGGTTTAAATGATACGCCTATGGTATGTTCTGCTAGTATACAATCAAGAGACTGTAATATTCATTTTAATCATTTGCTTAACTTGTTGTAACGTAAAACTTGTTAGACAAGACGCATTACTATCTTCTGTTACTTTCTGATTAGCTATATTTTCTAGCATTATACATTACACAGGATTAAACATAACATTTTAGATAGATAGATAGATAGATAGATAGATAGATAGATAGATAGATAGATAGATAGATAGATAGATAGATAGATAGATAGATAGATATTTATTGTCATTGTCACTTTTACAAAGGAACAACGAAATTGAAGGTGCAGTCGACTCAGTGTAAGGCATAAGTTTTAAAAAGACAAGAAGAGAGAAAATAATAACAAACCGAATAGTAATAAAAGTACTTTACAAAATATATACATTGCACTTGTTATATAAACAAATTGCACTGTTTGACTTAAGGTCTATATTGCACATTGGGAGAATGAGTTCAGGGCCATGATTGCTTTTGGATAAAAGCAGTTTTTAAGGCGGTTTATCCTGGTTTTCATTGCTCTGTATCACTTGCCCGATGGTAAAAGCTGGAAAGGGCAATGACTGGGATGTGATGAATCTTGTGAAATGTCTATTGCTATTTTGCAGCATCAGGAGGTGTAGATTTGTTCCAGAGTGGGGAGGGTACAAACAATTGTTCTCTCCGCTGTCCTGACAACCCTGTGTAGCGTTTTCCTCTCTGAGGAAGTGCAGTTGCCGTACCACACACACAGTCTGTAAGTGAGCACACTCTCGATGGAACAGTGATAAGGCAAGGAGCTGATTTTTGGGGAGATGGTTCTCTCTGAGAATTCTCAGAAAATACAGTCTCTGTTGCGCCTTCTTCAGCAGCTCCTTGGTGTTGGCGCTCCAGGTCAGGTCATCCTCCAGCTCAAGGCCCAGAAACCTGAACACCGGGACCCACTCCACAAAGGCCCTGCCAATGATGAGTGGCTGGATGTCAGTTTTGTTTTTTTTAAAGTCAATAACAAGCTCCTTTGTTTTTGTGGTGTTGAGGAGCCGGTTACTGACTCTGCACCACTCTGACACTTGATCCACCTCGTCCCTGTATGCCAGCTCACCCTCCTTGCCCGAGATGATTCCAACCAGTTTCGTGTCATCCGCAAACTTTATGATCTTGTTGCTATGGTGAGTGGGGACACAGTCATATGTGTAAAGGGTGTAGAGGAGCGCGCTGAGCACACAACCCTGTGGCATCCCGGTGTTGAGGCTGAGAGCAGTGGAACTGTGGGGAACACAGCCTGACCCTCTGGGAGAGACCAGACAGGAAGTCCAGTATCCAACTGCAGATGAGTGATGGAAGTCCCAGATCTGCCAGTTTGGGCACCAGTCATTGTGGGAGGATGGTATTAAACGCCAAGCTGAACTCCACAAAGAGCAGTCTGGCGTAACTCCTCTGCTACTTCAGGCGGGTCAGGGCAGCATGAAGGGCTGTGGCCACAGTGTCCTCTGTGGATCTCTTTGCTTGGTAAGCAAATTGAAATGGGTCCAGGTCTGCTAGCAGGCAGGTGATGATATGACTCTGCACCAGTTTCTCAAAGCACTTCATGATGACAGATGTGGGAGCCACTGGGCGCAAATCATTCAAACTGTTCGTGATGGATTTTTTCAGCAGTGGAATAACGATGGAGGACTTGAGGCAGGATGGGACAGTGGCCTGGGATGCTCAAACTGGATGATCAAGCTAATAACTGTACCCAACTGTTACTGTAACCATAATTATAAGTTGTCTTGGTTGCAAAGCCCTTTTTCAAAATTTAACAATTATTAGCTCCAGTTTTCCTGCAGCCTTATGCAGGACTGAAAATGGATACATTGAAAATAAACACAAGCCTTTAGGATGGGAACATGGGCTTTAGTCTGAACAGTGGTGCTCTAGTAATACATACTACATATTTTAAGCTTCCCTGAACTTTAAATTCAATTTAAAATGCTCCAATAAAATGTAACTCAGATGAAAAATGTATTGGGTTTCTGTAATGAGTGAATCATATTGACCCCCAAATTCTCTTATTAACATCTAATTACCTGTCACAGATCAAATGACACCGATCTCTCCTCAGGTTCTACTTTGTCACAGATATTAGGAAAGGAGCAAGACTTTGAGAACAATGGGCATCCAGTTAAAATGCTTAATATTTTTAAAATTAAGTGTAATTCAGTTTTAAACAGTAATTATAAGAAGCCTATAACAAACAAAATAATATGTCCCACATCCAGTTTTTATTAAATTCTCAAATAATTTATCAAATAATGTATAAATATTGAACAATGAAGATTAAAAACTAATTTTAAAAGACTACATGACAGCAATGGAAAATTATAATAATAAGCAAATATGACATTTTCAGTATTATATTACTTTGATATATTAAACTATTCAAGGCAAACTAAAAAGGTAAGAGCATGGCTAGCAGGCAAAACTACAAACAAGTTTCTGTTTTTTTTAACTCTTGACAATTCAAGAAATATAGGTTGCACAGAAGATTTATTAAATGACTTGGAGATGACTGAGAGTGATGCACTAGGGACACTGAAGAAATTAAAATCAAGCAAGTCACCATAGTCTGTCAAGATGAGTCGTCAAGATGGTAAACAAGTCGGGAAGATCAAACTGTATATAAAAACTTAAATTACTGCACCCCTTCAATACAAAAATAATATTGATTTATGAAACTACATACAGGTATCAGTATATTTAAGAAATACGTGAAACTGAAAAACAAAACTAACATGGAGGAAATAACAGGAGGGCAACTATACAACAAGGTTTTTACAATGCAATAACACACATGGGTTTAAACAAAAGAAATCTGACGAGTGTATAAGCTGATGGATATTGGTAAGGATGTATTGGTACTGTATTCAGTGAGCACAATTAAATTTCCCATATAGGGTTTAAAAATCATGATAAATTAAGATTTAGTTATCAAACTGAAGGGTTGTTGGGAGTTAAGCCTACACTTTTTATTAGAATACAGACAAAATACTGGGTTATATAGTACAGGGCATGTTGCTGAAATTTAGATATCTTGTGCTTGCAGAAGTAACCAATGTTGCCAAGATGCATTTGAAATTATGCTTTTGCTAGCCATAAAGAAAGATATAAATAGAAATGTGTATTAAATGTGATCATTAAGAACATACCTATTTAATTATAAACCATATTAATTATTTGTAAATGTAGACATATACAACAAGCTCAAACCCACTCTGTCAAACTTGGTCTCACAAGGGATTGAAGCCTATGCCAGCAGCAACAGTCACAGTGCAGTAAACTCAGGGTACAGTACAGTACTTCATAGGAACCAACTCACACATACACTGGGCTAATTTATAATCCCCAGTTAACCTAACACATACAATGTTTTAATGCCCAATGGAAGACCCATGCAGACATGGGAAAAGCATGCAAACTGCACATGGATGCCAGCCTAAGGTGCTGGATCCAGACAACAACAGTGTCAAACACTATGCCACTATAAATTTGAAAAAAAAAATACATATGCATTATTGCTATTTTACACGCATAATTTTTATGGAGAAAGCATGGATTCATCAAGTCTATTTAAAGTTTATTCCCATCCATAACGTACATGTTATAATAAAGCCAAGGTTGATTTAAAAAATACAGTGATCCCTTGCTATATTGCGCTTCGACTTTCGCGGCTTCACTCCATCGTGGATTTTAAATGTAAGCATATCTAAATATATATCACGGATTTTTCGCTGGTTCGCAGATTTCTGCGGACAATGGGTCTTTTAATTTATGGTACATGCTTCCTCAGTTTGTTTGCCCAGTTGATTTCATACAAGGGACGCTATTGGCGGATGGCTTTGAAGCTACCCAATCAGAGCATGTATTACGTATTAACTAAAACTCCTCAATGATATACGATATGCTTCCCGCGCGGTGCTTGATTGTTTGCTTTTCTCTGTCTCTCTTACTCTCTCTGACATTCTCTGCGCCTGACGGAGGGGGTGTGAGCAGAGGGGCTGTTTGTACAGAGGCTGTTTGCCTAGAAGATACGGGCGCTCCTCTAAAAAATACTGCTTTATCGTGGTGCTTCGGCATACTTAAAAGCCCAAAAGCACTTATTGATTTTTTGATTGTTTGCTTTTCTCTCACACTCTCTCTCTCTGACATTCTCTGCTCCTGACACGCATTCCTTTGAATAGAAGATATATTTGCATTCTTTTAGTTGTGAGAAAGAACTGTCATCTCTGTCTTGTCATGGAGCACAGTTTAAACTTTTGACTAAAGGGTGTTATTTCATGTCTAGAGGGCTCTAATAATGTTAACAGCGTGGGAGAGTTTATAAGAGCTTAAAATATCTAAAAATAACCATACAAACATATGGTTTCTACTTCGCGGATTTTCATCTATCGCGGGGGATTCTGGAATGCAACCCCCGCGATCGAGGACAGATTACTGTACTCTTTTGTAACAAAACACTTTTTTTAAACAGGGTCTGTCAAAAAATGACATTTGCCGTTTCATGGTCAGCAACGAGGTAAGCTCAGACATATATCCAGGCGGATGAGCCTATGGTGTCCTGGATAATGGACTGTCTGATGGGCAGGTCGCGGTTTGTCAGACTCAAGGACTGTGTCGCTGATACAGATGTGAGCAACACTGGAGTACCACAAGGAACAGTCCTGTCTCCTTTTCTCTTCACTCTGTACACCTCCAGCTATAAATATAACACCAGATCATGCCATTTGCAGAAATTCTCAGATGATTCTGTACTTATGGGATGTATTGACAAACAGGACATGACAAGAATAATGAAGTTAGACAGAGAAATTTGTTTTTTGGTCCATAAAGCCTGCAAGACTTTAACTTAGCATCAGCAAAACCAAGGAACTGTTGATTGATTTCCACCACACCAAAGACCCTCTATGTTCAGTCACTGTTCAAGGAGTGGATGTAGAAGTGGTACTTTGCTACAAGTACTTAGAGGTCCATATCAATGACAGCCTTGACTGGACTTCCAACACAAAGGGACTATATAAGAAAGAAAAGCTAACTCTTTTTTCTTAGAAGAATGTGTTCCTTTAATGTCAGGAGTAGGGTTGCCAGACTTCCCTTTTATATGGGACATGTCCCATATTTAATAATTTTGTCCCCTGTCCCGCACGTACTGACCTTTCAGGGACACCCAAATGTCCTGTATTTAGTTCATTTTCAAATTTCATAATAAAAATATTTTTTTATTACCTTTTTACTTTCTGTACTTTCTTTTCTCAGATACTCTTGATGAAAGTAACCCGAATGTAACGAGGAAACTACTGTTTGTTGCCTGTTTGCAACTTGTTCAATTGCTATGGTTGGCTGAGGACAGCGACACTGTCACCATTTTGCTCTCCAGCCACGCTGCTGTGCAGTCCTGTATCAGCATTGCGACATACAGTTTCAACAAAGTGTGTTTTTACTATTTGCCGCGGCCAACTTTTTTTCTAACTGCCTGTATTAAATAATAATAATATTTCTCTGCTGTCTGCATTAAATAAATATTTTCAAATGATTTCACTTTTACAGAATTTTTTTTAGCTTGTATTAAATAATTTTCAAATGATTTTACCTTTGTTTTCCTCATAACCCATTAAAATCCTTGCTTTATGTTTTTAACTTATGTCTCTACTTTTATATAATATATTGGTCTGGGTGTGTAGAGGGCATGTATAAATATATATAGTATATATATAGTAATATATAGAGAGATTTTAAGAGTGTCCCATATTTCTAATTTTCTAATCTGGTAACCCTAGTCAGGAGTGACTTCCTTTACATCTTCTACTCTGTGACGGCCACTGCGATTTTCTACATTGTGGTATGCAAAGCTGGTAACATCACTTCAAGAGAGGCCCACCAAATCAGCAAGCTAATTAAAGGGCATGTTAGTTCATGGGATATATTGTCAACTGGAGGTATTAGCAAAGACGATAATTAAAACAAAATTGTGTGCCATTATGAACAATGCTGTAAATCATCTCTGTGACACACTAAAACTGAGTACAGAGGGTCCTTGAGTTATGACACTGTTCCGTTCCTACAACAGCAATGTAACCCGAATTTTGGTGTACGTTGAAACACACACTAGCCTAAGTCACTTACCTATCCTAACACATTTGCAAAATCATAATCTAAAACATAAAAACACAACTAAGCCACAGAAAAAGGAAAGGGACATAAATATACTGGACTGTACACTGTACTGTAGTAACAGAAAAAATAAGTGTAAAAAAAAAAATCCTTACCTTTATTCCTCCTCACATCTCAATTTTTTAAAGTTTTTACAGGAGTGAGCGTTGTAAACACAAAACGTTGTATGTCGAGACGTTGTAACCCGAGGACCCCCTATACTTTCAGCCAAATAACCATTCAGCAGGTGTTTGTCAAGAAATACTGAAATAAGGAGCTACTGGGGCTCCTTTATAGAAACAGCAATATGCCTGCATAATGCGTCAATGAAACTGTGACTGCCAAGTCAGAGGTTTTCTTTCTTTTTAATTTTTTTCATTTCTAGTCATTCTGGTGTGAGTTTTTGGACCATTGTGTGTGCAAGTATTTGTATTTATTTGTTTAGTTAATGAGCTTCAGTAAAAAGTAAAATTACCCTCTATCTATCTATCTATCTATCTATCTATCTATCTATCTATCTATCTATCTATCTATCTATCTATCTATCTATCTGTTTGGCTTTTCTATTTATCTTGGTCACATCAACAACAACATTTTTGTAGCAAACTGAAATACATCTTTATGAACAGATGTATGTTCCTCTGCAGTTTTCCCAAGATTACTTTAGATCAGCACTAAATCTTTTGATTGATTTGGTTGATATTTGCTTCATTATAAAGAAGACTAATATATGAAAATTTTTTTATTTAATATCAGATTATTTGTGTTATGATACAAATGTTTTTATATAAAAAGTAGAATTTAATCATAATACACTTTTCAGGAAATAAACCACCTATGTGGTTTAATTGGTTAATTATTTTTTCATTATTAATTATAGAAGAAATATCCATATCACCTATTTATTTTAAATATTTCACCTAATCTTTTGGATGTGTATGTTCTAATATGCCCATCCTAAATTATAATGTATTAACAAGCAATTCTGCACAACACTGTAACGCTCTGCCTCTAACAATTTACCTAAGGCAATGTTCAGGAGCCTTTTGCTACCTTATACTTGTTTGAATATCCATAACTGCGCCAATAGTTTTCTCAAAAATAGTCACAAAAGTTTAAATCTTTATCTTTTGTAGTTTCTGATTTATTACTGACACAGACAGACCAACACCCTTTGTATTTTCAAGATAATGCACTTGAAACATTGAATTACTAGGACTATGTGGATATAGCATTGGGATCTTTAGTTAATATGCTCACAAATGATAACTGTATTCTGCTAATGCAGTACAAACTTACAAGTTTTTTAAGAGAAACAACCTTAAACTATGCACAGAAATTGGGACTTTTACTGATCACATGTTCCTGTTACAAATATGTGACAAAGTCAAACTAAAATATTTAATTAGATATGCCCTAAGGAAATCTTTATTGAATGATATACAGCCTATAACCACAGAGAAAGTTAAGATTCACAATTGTATACCAAACAGTACTGGAAAAATCAGTTCTATATATATTGTCATCTATATAACAAAGTTTCATATATAGTGTATAATAAAACAACAGCAAAAACATGGTATTGAGTCTGGAATGATTCCAGAGATTACTAAATAGCTTAAAGATATTGTCATATCCAAGATGATGATTATGAGACTCAGGTTTAGGGACTCTCTGGGTACCTTGTCTATTGCCTCAATGCATGCTCTGACCACAGTGAGTGATGTCTTGGTAAGGGAGACTGTCAGTTTTTGTAAAGCGTTCCACTCAGCTGATCGAACTGCCCTGTGGGACATCCTGTAAGTTCACAGGATCCTCCCAAAGTTGCTGGATATCATGGCCAGCCTGTACACTAGTACTGTGAGTGCTGTGTAGAGTGGAGGCAGAACCTCTGGGTTTTTCCCAGTTGATTCTTGAGTTGGTCAAGAGTGTGTTCTTGCTCCTATGTATGGGCTGGGTGTTAGGTGTTTAGACTTGCAAATGTCCTGGATAAAAGCCAAGACCCAGTCCATTAATGACCTCTTGAGCACAGCCATCAGCAGTGTATCTGTCTGTGGAATAACTGTTGACCACATTGAGAGGTTTACCTATATTGCCATGGACATTCATGTCTCTGATGACTATTCCTATGAAGTCAGTATACGGATTGGGAGAGCATGGGGGTCATGAGGTTGTTGGAAAGGGCTATGGGGCACTCCCGATATCCTTGTAGAAGGATAAAGGTCAAAGTCTTTAGGGTCCTAGTGCTTCCTGTTTTACTTTATGGTTAAGAGACATGGACTCTATCCAGTGACCTGAGACAAAGACTGGACTGTGTCTATTCGGAGAACTCGTGGGTACCGCTGGTTTGACTTTGTGTCGAACAAGCAGTTGATCAGAGAGTCCGAGATGAGGCACATTACCTGCATTTGAGGGAGCAACAGTTAAGGGACTAAGGCCATGTGGCACAATTCCCCAGGGTGATCCGGCTTGCAGGATCCTCAGGCCATGGGGACACCCACATAAGACCTGCTTGTGGCAGATAGATGGTCATTTCTGTAGGGTGGGACTGGACCATGTGTCTGCCTTAGGGGTTGCCAAACAGGATCCTGAACTGTTTCATCGTGTGGTTGGTTTTGGCAATGCACTGTACCAGTGCAGACAGACCTTTTCTTTTTTCATTGCGAAGAACAATGGCCCAACTTTTACCTTCTGTTGACTCCAGTCCTTTCTTTCTCCAGGTATTTAGTCCAGAAGACGTAGCAAAAGGCAATCAGTTTAGGCTAACTCTTGAGGAAAGGACAACAGTGAAACTAAATCAAACAGTACAAGATTTTTCAAAAAAATCAATCTATTTATCTTCTTTCCACAGATCTTAGTATCAACTATCTTATTAATGCAAACCCTCATTTTGTTATCCAGTCTCTATGCCAAATGATGTTGTGTTGCCCAATTACTTTCAGTCAAAGTGTGATTAGTGAGGCACACACAGTGTAACTTACTATCTGCAAACATTTATATTAATTGTTCATGGATGGATATTAGATACAGGGGATTGTCAATGAAAAAGAGTCCCAAAGCATTTTTAGACCAGATTAAATATTCAGAATTTCTGCTGCAATGACTTTTCTTTATCTCTTTATTAAACTCATCTCTTGGTTCTGAATTTTTTAAAAGACTGAACGATCACTCTTATTAAAAAGAAAATCTTAGCAAAACTTAACTCATTCTGCAGCTTTGTATATTTGACCCAGTCTGACTGATCAGGCATCAGTTTTTCAGACAGCTGCATGTAATAAACTAATCACTGTTTCTTCCATATTGTGTTAGCACTCACATGGACAGCTAACTACTAAAAACCAGAGGTCTCTCTTTTGCCTTTAAAATTGCCTTATTTAATGCAAGCAAGGGTTGGGTCATACAGTATCTCTCCATACATCTAATTACAATGTATTGTGAGGCACCTCGTGAAAGTGCTCTCCATCACAGTGCAATTACTGTAATCCAGAAAGGGCTGCACTAATAGGCCACTAATTACCATCTGGAGCTGGCAGCTTGAGTCTTAAAATACTAAAGGGGGCATTGTACTGGATAGGGTAGCAGGGGGTAGAAGGGGTGGGGGGTTTCATGAATCACAGGGGAAAATACACTCCTTTCTTTAAGGGTGCATCAATGTGGTCCTGGAGGCTGTAGTGAAAAAGGTTTGGCTTAAAAGAAATAAGCAATCTTCATAATAAAGGCTAGAAACTAAAAGTCAGCTATGCAATAGAAGTAAATATAGCTATAGAAGAGCATCTACAAGAAAGGGAAGCATCCAAGATAAAATAAAGAAAGATGCCACAGGATTAAAAGATGCTCCAGCGCTTCTAAAAGCAACCCCAAATGGGAGTAGACCATCAGATTTTCAATAATATTAAACAGTATCTGGCCTTCAAACAAATGGTACTGTTCAAAATGAATTTATATTCCAACCATATTACAACAGACGTGCAAAGTATTAAATCTTTCTGACCACTTATTAGGTGTTTTTGAAACTGTATAAATTATTCTCCCACAGGTAAGAAAATAGTGTTTTTTGTCAATTTCAACAAAATTCCCTAATTGTGAAAAACATGCTGTTTATAAAAGTACATCTAACTAACAAAAAATATGAAGCACGAGAACTTTATTTCACTTATGACATTTGAATAAGGTGCACACACGCAAGAATTCCCAGGGTATAAAAGTTCTGCATCTGTATGCTGTGATCATGAACATCAAACTGATTCACTAAAAAGGAGTAACATAAACATAATATTCTCAAGACCACTTAACCCAATTTAAGGTCTCAAGAGCCAATACAGGAAGCAAACATGGACAGGGCATCACAGGACCAAGTTAGAACTGCCAGTTTTCATAACTTGCTTGTCTCCAAGAAAGTGGGAGGAAAACTGCAAAAGGGGTATCCTCATCATGTACCAGAAATCAGTCTAACTAAAACCTTCATACAAACAAATTCACATCTTCAGATTACGTCTTTGATTTTAATTCTATAGCTATTTAGCACCCCATTCAGGGCTGTTTCCCACCTCATTCCCTCTGTGTCTGGAATTGGATACTGGATAAGTGGGACAGAAAACAAAAAGATGAAGAGATACTTTTTTTCACGCAGAACCTATGCTCCTTTTGCTAAATATACTTTTTATCTAAAAAAAAAAGCTGTTGCTATTGTATATGTGATTCTTTTTATTTAAAAAAGCTATATGACACTGGTAAGAATGGGATTCCTGGAGTGGTTTGTCTAAATTTTAAGAGCAACTGTCCTCTAAAATTCACAACCTGCGAAGGCTGTACAATCTTCCTTTGTCTACTTAGGTTTTCTCAGGGGACTCTGTTATTCTTCCACAACCTAAAACATGCATGTTTGGTTAATATGTATATTTAAATTAGCCCCATATAAATGAGTGTGATAATATGTTTGGCCCCCATCCAAATTACTGGTTTCTGGTACTGGTAAGGCTCTGACCTCCGACAACCATGAACTGGAACAAGTGGGTTCAGATAAAGAACAAATGATTGACTCATATTTAATTAACTGTATCACATAGAGTAAATACATTTGACAGTTCACATTTTATTTTTTTCCACTGAGTGGGTCTTCGTGATCATTTGAAAGCAGAACATTTCTCACAGCAATTAAAAAATGGACTAAATTATAGGCACAGAAAGCAACATCGTGAAAGGGATCTTAGTGACCTTGAATTAAGCTCTCCATAGATAGCACATAAAGGGTAAAATAATGTTGAACATACACTGTACATCCATTTCACATCTGGTCATGAGCTCAGGGCAAAGGTACCACTTGAAAGTCTACAGAAATCAGATCATCTCCCCATCAGCCAGCCACATTAGACTGCAGTGTAATTTAGCTCTTAGATATCCTGGGAGCTTGATGGACTGAATACTCTCCTTTAGTTTGTAAAATCATTTATGTCCTTATGTACTGCTCAGACCAAATTACAGAAGAAACAGATAATAATCAGTGCTATAACAGCTCTCTGTACAAGAATGGTCTAAAAATTACAACCTCCCTATCTACACAACTGAACCTCCTGTCTTCAGTGCTTACAATGACATACTGTATTCACTCATAAGAAATTGACAACCGTATTTACAAAGCATCTCAGAATTACTCCTAGGAATTGCACTAAATGTCTAACTAGAATAAGAATGTACCCATCCTCAAAGTAGGGCATGAGAAGATGTTTCAAAGCACCAAGATACCAGTTCCAGTAAGGAGTAGGAGGAAACATCTGTGAATAAATGACATCACGATTTATGGCTCACCTTGACACAAATTAACAATCATGATGATGTTTTGTAGTTTTCTGATATTAACACTGAGGCTTCACCACAAAGACAATAACAGTAATAATATGAAAAATTATATTCAAAGTAGTAGAAGAAGAAAAAAACATAATAAGGTTTGATACTGAGCTAAGCTGCATGTAATTGTTGCCCCTTTGCAACACCGAAAATAATATTGCAAAGTAACACCGAGTTGGAAATACCGGGGCACACACTACAAATGACAGTTTAGCCTAATAATGGGCATGTTTATTAAACAATGAATAATCTGCAGGTGTATTCCTAGAGGAATCACCTTCTTAAATGGCTTGTAAAGTAATGTTAACTAAACTAGCTATGGGTATTTCTGCACTGTTACTGAAGCAGCATTTACAATTGCACTATTCCCAATCGTCTTCCAGAGTTGCATGCCAAGCTTCGCTCCGTGATCCCTCTTTATCCCACTTTCCTGTCTTGTTAGGTGTAAAGTGAATGTTGCAGGGAAATGTCAAAAGCAGAGCTCAGCATACCTGTGTGACATTTTGCTATCAATTACCAATCATGCCCCACTTATCTTCAAGATAGTATGCTGGCTACTACAATACAGTTTGGATCGATGCCACCTGTGTGTTGATACTCTGACATCATTTGCAGTTGACATGTGCATGTTCATCCACAATTGATCTTTATGTGTGTTCCAATTTGCATGAATGCAGCTTGTTTCAATATTCTGTCACATAGAGTGTTGGGGAAATGTTTTAATCTGCATATTACCTCAAGCCTTCTAAAAGCGTTCAAAGTTTAGTGTGAAATTCAATAAATGGTTTGTTGTGACATACCCAAATTATTGCTATTGCAAAGCTGCCTTTTCCCAGTGGCCACAAAGCGTAACATTACCAACACTTTAGATTCGGTTGACAGCCCATGGATTCTCTGCATTAATGGTCACATAACATGCAGGAATATTATAAGGTATTGAATACTATTTCATCTCTGTCAAAACATTATCTTTTACGAATCCATTGTTGTCCAATTTTCCAAAACATGCAGCCTTTCCTGGGATGTGTGTGTCGATCTCTGGCTGAACACCATTTTCTGGCAGCTCTTAGCATGTTACAACAGCTGATGAAATTAGGTGTAGTTTCCTAAATAAGGAAAATTGATAAACATCTGGATCTCCTACTCTTACCAAATCTGTATCACTCAGAGATGTTTGAGCCTCAAGAGGACAAGACACCTCCTAGTATTATACAGTGCAATACATTTCAAACAGTGGGAACAAGGAGGAATAGTAGTAATATTGTCACGTGTACACAGTACAATGAAAGCCTTACTTGCATATCCGACCACCATCCATGGTAACCAAGAATGCATTAAAATACACAGGGACTAAAGAATTATTTAAATTGGGTAAAGACGTATTTGATAAATAAAACTACTGTCACATGAAACTATGATAATGTCACAGTCACTGATCCAGAGAAAAAATACACACACATGGTTCTGGCAGTATTTATGTCCTACATATTTCTTTATTTTATATTATATAGCCAATTTGAAAAGCCTTGCCCCTACCCTCAAACAAACATCTAATATGTTATAGGATCCCTTTAATTTTTAGCACTATTAACAAGTGATCGATTAACATTGCAATAAGAATCAAATTGAACTATAGAATAAATGTTTTGTAAATATGAGTAGAACAAACACTTCATACTGAAGCAACACATACTCTAAAAGCTTTACTAGTCAGCTCACTTCATTCCTGTGGGCCATTCAGAGCTGCAGATTTAGTTACAGTACTCCTTGCACACATTTACTTTGTTAAACTCATTTTTTTCATTACAGGTTTGTACTGAAAACCAGAGCTAATCCCATCAGCAGATATCAAATCTGGAATAGGTATAGTCCATCACAGAATATGTTCATGCACATATATCCACACTCAGAGGTCAATTTACTAATTGCCCTCAAGTTACTAATTACCCTCAAAAGAACTTCTTCGGCATGTAAGAAGAAACAAACAGGTTGATGGACAAACAGATGGAAGGCTGTTAGCATTGTTTCATGTCTGTACTTAATACAGTATGTAACAAATCAAAACACACAATACCAAAATTTCAGTACTGAAGCTTTATGCATAAGTCAAGATTTGCCAGGATCTTGCAGTTACCGCAGAGGTATGAATAGCTTTAAGACTGATTCGCAGCAGCTTATGCAGGTGGCTTTATTCATGTCTTATTTATTTATTTTAGTATGATGAAGACAGTAATTTTTTTCTTACATATTTGCATACTTTGCAGTCCATATTGTATTGGCATGGTTCTCATCCGACCATTCCCATAGCCACATTTTTCACTTAGTGGTGTGTGGCAATGTAAACAGACCTGCTCTGTGTTTATGTGACATCTTCCCATTTCAAGAGATATTATGATCATTGAATTAATCCTGTATCACAAGTTTCTTCTGTTCTTTATTCTGGAAAATTTGGTTTTAGACAAGTCTCTGTTGTGTTATTTTAACTTAGCTCATTTGCTTTTGTGTATTTTCAAATCTTTATCACTAATTTTATTGCATTCTTCTTTGTTCTTATTACTGTCGATTCAGCGTAAAAGCCTGTATCCTCATTTGACAATCTCTTGTCACACAAGTGCGATTAGGAGGCAGTCAAAGAGCCTAAAGGTGAGTGAACTATCGAGAGATATGGAGTGGTCACGTGGTACTTACCTGAATCTCTTCTCTCCACAGAAAGCCAGAAGGAATTTAATTACCTCCACTTCAGGGTATACAAAATGGCCGATGCAACGTCACTTCCGTCCATCACCAATGTCATCACTTCCGGCCATCACCAATGACATCACTTCCGGCTCATCCTAATGACGTTGGTTCTGGTTCCTATCTGACTTTACTTCATGCCAACCATTTCCTGTTTCCCATAATCCTTACTGTATAAAACCACCATTTTCATCTCAGTATATTGTCAAATGTACCTTTGCAATCAAACACTTTTGATCTCTTTTTTCTTATATATTGTCTGAGGGCAATATACGGGGACGGTCCCCAAACCTTTATATTTGTCAAGACTTATTTTTTCAAGGGAAAACCTCACACTCTCTATTTCCTACAAATGCCTGTCTCGTTTACTCAAATTCATTGTTAAACTTATGCAACTAGAGGTTAAGGATAAGATTGATATATTTTAGACATGCACTTGTTTGCTCTGGCACTTTACAATGCAGGTAAAGCTTAAAAACTTAACAAATACATCCATTTTTCAACCCAAGACACTTATTGTGTACTGATCTGTGCCTTCTATGTTTCCGACGAATGTCTGTGACAAGAAAAAGCATCTGGAAATAATAATTTTATTGTATATTCCTGGTACTATTTTTCTTGTGGTTAGAAAATGTTACCACAAGACAAAAACAACTATGTGGCATGATAAGTTTACTGTGATTTGGTCTTTTAAAAGGAAATCATCCACCCCCGGGGACATGAAATATTGCTGAGCTGTCGCGTATCTCTGGTTTTCTTTTAAAATGGTTGAAGCGCGTAATATTGTTTTTTTTCTTTAAAATTACAGCTATAAACATTTTTACAATGTATGTGCAATTGCAAGATGTGGCTCAATACTTGACAACTGTCTTGGCTTGAAAAATGTACGTATTTCATACGTTTTTAATTTTTTCCTCCATGCCACACAGGCTGCAATGAAAAGCGCCACTGCGGGAATGATCTTTTTCAAATTTATAAAAAGTGATTAACTTTAGAACACAATTTTGCATGGCAAATGGATATATTGTGTGTTTGTGAAGAAATAACTTTGACTTGAAAAATGCCAAACTTCTGCTGACATGGACCATTTAAAGACTCAAAGGGATATGTGACTACAGGACACAATTCTAGAGGTGGTCAACTGCTGCAAAAGACAAGGGATTGGAATTTCCAGGAAGTTAGTACGATAACTGGGTTACAGTGAAATCATTATATTGCTCTGTTTTTGTTTTGTGACATATATTGTTTTTTATTTGACTAAAGGAGTGCATGATAGAAAATCCTACAATTAAATGTTTTTCAAAATGAAGAAATGGAATTCAAGTATCTCAATGGACTGAACTGAGAATGCTCAATTACAGTATGGAATACACACTTGAATGCATCATCTAACCTTAGGTCTGGGTGATGCTTAGTGAGGTCAACCCATAAGTTTGAAGTGAAAGCAGAATAACTGATTTTAGAAAAAATGCTTTCAAATTAAATGTTTAATATCAACCATATTTATTCTATAACATTTTGGAAGCCAAAGCAAAC
This sequence comes from Polypterus senegalus, assembly GCF_016835505.1. Classification (NCBI taxonomy): domain Eukaryota; kingdom Metazoa; phylum Chordata; class Cladistia; order Polypteriformes; family Polypteridae; genus Polypterus; species Polypterus senegalus. The sequence continues at coordinate 57,033,813 of NC_053167.1, read as the reverse complement.
CCAAGTACTTAAACACGAATAGATCATTTTGAATCAAAATTTCTCAAAATAAGTGTGTGGACTGTTACAGTTCTTCCATGAAAAAAATAATTCAGTGCAGAATGCATTCTGTTATGAAAGTACCAAAATGAATGAAATAATTTATAATCTTGAACATTGATAGTTATTGTTATAGCACTGAGGAAATATTAAATTAAAAATACTGGAATACACAACATGTATGTATTGATTTGCTTACCAGCTTTAGTTAGAATGTATTTTAAAATTCTTTTCTTGCACAAATTATACATCCATAGATTTCTGAAATAACTGAAAGAACCTGGTAGCTTCAGACGCAAAGCATTGACCAACCCTGAACAAGAGACAGACTACTTCAGGACAGGCACATGTACACCCCCCCACACTCATGCAAAATGGGCCAATATGGAATAACCAATTAACCTTATATGCATGTCTTATGGGGTGTGAGAACATGCCACTTCATCTGACAAAACCACCATGGATATAAGGAGAATGTGCAAACATCCCTCAGACACTTGTTTGTAAGAAATTACATCTACAATAATGAATCATTTCTGGGGCACAACTGTCATTTCCAATGTGATATAACACAAGAGAGTTATTTTCAGTGGAAGTATGATAACAAGACAACCTATATATATATATATATATTGTCAGGGATGCCAGGGGCGACGACCCGGCCTGGGACGCCCTGAAGGACCGAAAGAGGGTCTACGCCCGCCCTGGATCACATGGGGGCCGCCACCCTGGTTGCTTTGGGGGCCACGGGTAGAGGGCTTGGAAGCCCAACCCTGTAGGGGCCCGTGGTCACCGCCAGGGGGTGCTCCAATGCCTGCCACACCAGGAAGTGCTGGGGGGAAGAGAAGCAGGGACACCTGGAGAGCTTCCGGGAGAACAGCCGGCACTTCCGGCACACTGGGACGTGTCAGCGGGAGATTGCCGGGGAGCACCTGGAGAACATCCGGGTGCGGATAAAAGGGGCCGCCTCTCTTCATTCGAGGCTGGAGTCAGGTGGAAGCAGGACAAGGCAGAAGGAGCAAGAGTGGAGGCGGCCCGAAGAAAGGCAAGGTGTGAGAGAGGCCTGGACTTTGGGGGACTTGAAGTGGTTGTGTGCACTGATTCTTGTAAATAGTATTGTAAATAAACGTGTGGTGGTGGATTACAACATGTCTGCCTGTCTGTGTCCAGGGCTCGTACACTATATATATATATATTTATATATATATTGAATCGAATCATACCATTCGATAATCTGACAGGAATGTTCAGTGTTAGAAAAGCTTGTATGAATGCTATTATCTTCTCTCTCTGAAAACCCAAATAATCATTGTCTGCTCTTTTTATTTTCAGACTGAGTTGACTTCAGTAACAACAAACATGTGAACTGTATTATTTGTAGGACAAAACAAATATACCTTAAACTACGACAATATTTTAATAATAATTGGGTATACAGTTCACATGAAAAATTGACATTATCAGCTTCTAAAGTATGCTGATTGTTGTACAATACCAAGCTGGCAATTAAAATAAAAAAACATTTATTAATTTATTTTCTAAACCCAAATAGTCTAATAGAGATACATATCAAAGCTGAGTCTGTCCAGGCACCACTGGATGTAAGACCAGAAGACTCTAACTCTAACCCAAGAATCCACCGAAGGAGACACTCAGTTGAACACTTGGACTCACTTAGACAGGGCCATATTAGTGTTGCTCAGCAACCAGACATACATGGATGTAGAGTTAGATGGAATGTGGGAGGAAACCAGGGGTGCCATGTGGACAAAGAGGGTTCTTGAAAACTTGAAGCAGCAGAAACCTTTCTTGGCTTTTTACTATGGTATGTCTTACAGTTTCTGTTATTTGTCTGTTTTTGCTTTTATTATACATTTCAAAAATGTGCCTGAGAATAACATTGACATTGTTTAGATTGTAATGGACAAAGGGACTGATAATCAGAAGGGCATCAGCAGCCTCTATTAAAAAGTGCCTTTAATATTCAGCTTCACTTTGATTAGGAGATGTTTTAACATAAAGTGAGCATAAAAGCTTTAGTTTCTGCTAATTGGCAGAAGAAATCAGATCAAGAGTAATCATTAGCCTTATGTTGAGAAAAATATATATGTTTGAACCTTATAAGAACAAGTGGACACTCAAGTCTCATTATTTTCAAGCATGCTCACTTTTTGTTGTTTTGAAAATTAAGCAAGATTTAAGTTGCTTCTAAAAGGGTTTTAAGCTTTATAAATTTTTACAAAAAATAAATAAATATTCAAAAATAGTGACTCCATCCATAATAATGGCATCAGTGTTTCATCAATAGCAGATCAAAATAGTGATGCCCATCAAAAAAAATGGTACTGGAAAGGATAAATTATAAATTATAAAGATCTACATGCAGTAGCAAGGAATAAACATTAGAATTCAATTTCTTGCCTTCAAAATCACCAAACAGAATGCACAGAAAACTAATATTGAATGAGCAAAAAATATTAAATATATCATACTTCACAAGAGTTGTGATGGGGGACCAAAACAAAAATCAAACATCATTCAAAATTGTATCTATGTAGCAAAGGGTACATATCATTTGAAATTTGATTTTACTTTTAGTAATAAACTTCCCCAAAACCTTGTATACAGTTAGTACCAGATCAATCTCATGTTATAGTACAGGTACTAATTAATGACACCCCACAGACTGTATGCACTGCGTTTCTCTGGTAAGCCATTAGAAGCACGGTGGATGCTGTATAGATAAGTTGTGTTTTCAGGTCTCTCCAAGCACTTTCTAATTTTATTTTATTTTATCTGTCATATATATTATTTAGAAACGCTGAAGTCTGTATTAAGTCATGTTTTACCCCAAGTTCTTACATGTAGTTTTTGTATGTTTACTTTTGAAAAATAAAAATGTAATGGTTATTCTTTAAAGGGCGGCACAGTGGTGCAGTGGTAGCGCTGCTGCCTTGCAGTTAGGAGACCCAGGATCGCTTCCTGGGTCCTCCCTGCGTGGAGTTTGCATGTTCTCCCCGTGTCTGCGTGGGTTTCCTCCGGGCGATCCGGTTTCCTCCCACAGTCCAAAGACATGCTGGTTAGGTGGATTGGCGATTCTAAATTGGGCTTGGTGTGTGGGTGTGTTTGTGTGTCCTGCGGTGGGTTGGCACCCTGCCCAGGATTGGTTCCTGCCCTGTGTTGGCTGGGATTGGCTCCTGTGACCCTGTGTTCGGATTCAGCGGGTTAGTGGATGGATGGTTATTCTTTAGCATAGTGACACAGCTTTTTAATGTAATTCAGAGTGGTGTACGATATGGCCATGTGTATATTTTGGGTTTTAACTTTTACTTTAAATGTTATTGATGTTGTATTAGTAGTCATTTTTATAATAATCTGAAATCAATTTGATTTATTATTTAATAGGCATAGGGGAGAAGCTGTTTGCATGACGCCCTGTGTTTTTTTGTTTGTTCTAGAAAGGGAAAGAAAATAAACTTCTGTTTCACTCCTACATGCCTCTGAGCTGACTTTCCCTGTCACAGCACTATGTAGGAAAGATTCTTTTCAGTTACATCTACTTTTGTGAAATTTTGTAGGATTGTGTGATGCATGATGTCATCACACTTTCTGGCTGGCCAAGTTTATGAATAAATCAAAACAATCCCAATCCCTAGCATTATTATTGTTAAGGAAATATCTCATTATAAATTTTGTCTGTTCCTCTTATGATTTGCCTAAGGTTATGTGAAATATTTTGTTTTGTGACTCTTTAACTACATTTCTCCATTTGCGATTTTGTCTCACATTCTGGCCTTTGTTTATTTGATACCTGTCCTTCAGGTTACAACCTTATTACCACCATGATCCATCTTCTGATTCCATCTTCTCTTTAAACTGCTGCCACCCTGTGCAGTCAGTACAAGAAGTGCACGGCGGTGTGGCTTTTGTTTGCAGCATGCATATCTCAGTATAACGTGACCTGTCTAAATACAATATGCATATCCTAATTGATAGCATTGTACATTGTTAATTTATTGTATATTTCATAGCATCAGTGAACAACTGAGACCTAACAGGGGGACTTACCTTAGGTAATGACAGCCATAATGTATGATGATAATAGCTTGCTGTTTTCACAATTAATCATTGAGAAAATTTCATATAATACAACACATTACCTGCAGGATACATGTGAACACTGAAGAGAATGTGACACTAGATTTAATCTAGACATTCTACTATATCTGTGCGAATGTAAGTGTTGTGCTGACTATGGGATGATATAGCAATTGATTCTGTTATGCAAATTCCAATAAAATACATTGCTTGTTCGTTACATTAGATACTGACAATAACATAATTCAGATACTGTATGTCCCTCCGTATCTCCATGATATGCCATAACAAAAATACTACAAACACAATACTACATTCATTGTATCAATATTTCCTCCACTTCTACTAACCATTTTTCTACTATGAGATCTGCAAGATGTGTACAGGGGGATAAGTAATGTAAAAGTTATGGTGTGTCTGTACCTTTAGAAGAAGTGTGAGGTGAGGAATAGAAGAATTCAATAGTTATCAGTGCCTTTGTGAGCTCCATTAGCTTTCCATGTCATGTATGCAGTATCAGAATGGCCAGCTGACCGATAAGCTTTAAGAAAGATAAAGGAATTGCAGCTCATTGGCAGAATTCAATAAGGCTGGATTTGGAAGAAGAGGAAAAAGAACTGGTTTTATTTACGATATCCTCTAATATCCTTTTCTCAGAAAACAGACTCAAAAGTTGATGCTAATTTTTATTGGTTGTACTGAGCCATGAAGCTGTAAATTCAAATTAAGCAGCCTTTTTCAAAGCTGTCGATATAGTGTGACATCTGCTACCCTTGAACCATTGACTGTTTCAGTAAGGATTAAGACTGAAGTTTATTTCCAATAGCAAAAACTTTAATATAAGCATGTAAAGCATATAACAAACAGTTGATGGCTAAAACATACAAGCACAGATAACATTTACCCCCAATAAATCTATTGGCTACTGAGAAGGGTTGACCAGGGGGTAAAAGGATGTTAGAGATATGAGTTCCACCATGATGGGAACATGTGGTAAAAACTCTTGTGAAAGTAACCCCTAAACAGCAAAGCCCATGCCTGTACAGGCCAGTGTAGGAATATTGAAGCTAAGAGTGTGCAGATCCCATCTACAAGTGCCCTTACAGTAGAATCTCCGGGTAAAATCTAACAGAGAAAGATCACTTTTTTATATAAATGCCTCCCATCATCTGGTTAAAAAATCTGCCACAGTAGAAATCTAAATGACACTCTTTACGATTTTAACACCAGCTTTTATATACATGAGTTCTTTGAGCTATTGTTAAGTTATATGCAATGACAATTTGAAGAATCTTTATGTAATATTTTATGATCACAAAACAATTCAGGAGGCCAAGAAAATATTTTTTTTTACAAAAACACAAAAATAAAAATCTGAAAGCCTGTAATACCTTTGTACCAACTAGAATGTTTTACATACAGAATTCAAAGATAGAAGCCTGAGTTGTCTACATCATTTGTATTTGTTCTTACAGTATTTACTTTATTCATTTTAGGTTTGAAATGTGTTTGTTGTAAAATTCTTTATAGCAGCCTTTGGGGTAAAATATTTATTTCAAAGAACCATTAATTATTTCTACTGCACACACAGAAGATTGTGAAGATTTAAGATTTGAAGGGATGGAGTGTTAAACCCTGGATATAAAGCACCAGGCAGAGTATGAACCACAGGACAGCAAAATTTCTAACAATGCCCAAGCAGAGTAGCATTCAGAGCCAGGAAAACTTGGGATGAAACCAATGGAAGTAAGTCATGAACAGAGAAAGAAGCAGACATTCTAGAAACCACTTGACATTCAAAGAGGAGATTGAACACAGAAGCTGTAGGCATCATAGGTAACCTACAAAATTGGATTTTAAGTTAGTTAACCGATAGGACACAAAGACCACACCTTAGGGCTCGTTTATATTTCATGCTCAGAACGTGTACGTGCCCACATCATGGCTGCCACGCGTTCCCAGTGTTCATTTGATGCGTCCTCTGAGCAGGTCTTCAGAAATTAACGCGATCCGTGTGCGGGTTGCAGTACCAGCAAAAAGTCGGATCCTATGAGATTGATGGGTGCACTTTGATGTTTGATGAAAGGTTCAATGTGGTGTAGCAAAATGCCGACATACAAATGCATTCGTGGTGCTTTTATATTCAAGCGTTGCATATTCCCAATCATAATGACACGATACATTTTAAAAGTTTCACATACCGTCTTTTTTTTCTACGGCTTCCTCCGGACCTGACAGCAGTGGCAAACAGCAATAGATCGCCACACAGAACACATTAAATGTATGATATTACAACTCTCTGCACATTTAGAAATGCATTAAAGTATGTATGTTACATTTTACAAATAAATCAACAATTTTGTTTAAATAATGAATACTGTTAATAATTACACACATTGGGGTGACACGGTGGCAGAGCGGTAGCTCTGCTGTCTCGCAGGGAGTCTTGTCACTGGCATTCTCTGCCTGGAGTTTGCATGTTTTCCTTCTGGGTTTCCACAGTGTTCTCCAGTTTCCTTCCAAAGATATGCAGATTTGGTGACACTAATATGACACCAGTGTATGTGAGTGCTTGTATTCACCTTGCAATAACCTGGGATTGTTTCAGCCTCGTCCCCAATGCTTGCTGGAACGGACAAATCCCTGGATTGATGGGTTTAATCATTAAACATCCTTTCCAATGATATTGCGGTAAGGTGTCATCGGAATTTAATGGGTGTTCCAAGTAATTCACAACGCAGCAAAGCCGAACCTGTTCTCACCATGAAAATATCTTGCACTGCTACCTGGTGGATTTCTCCAGATTTCCATAAAGTACATGCGCAACTATAAACAGTAAAACGCTTGCGTAGCAGGAGCGTCTACTGCAGCATGTGTCGCGTCACGTGAAGTATAAATCCGGCCTAAGAGGAGAATACTCCATGTGGAGTGAGGTCATCAGTGGAATTCCTCATCGATCTGTCCTGGGTCCATTACTTTTCTGATTTATATTAATGACATTGATTCCGATGTAGTTAGTAAACTTGTAAATTTGGAGGAATGGCAGACACTGAGGAGACAGCAAAAAGTTTGCAAAAAGCCCTGGACATACCTCAGAATCAGATGAACTTTGAAAATACAGTTTAATGAAGTAAAGTGCAAAGTGATACACATGAAAAAAAAATATCAAATAAAAACAAAAGATAGGAGACACTGCCATACATTAAGCAACTTATGAAAAGGATTTAGGGGTTTATTTTGACACATTTTCATCATCTAAGCAATGTTCTGAAGTATTTAAAAAGACAATAAAATGCTAGGATATATCGTAAGACCTGTTGAATATAAATTTAGAAACTAAATGTAGGTTATGCTTAGACTATATAATGCATTAATGCAGCTGATGTACTGTGTGTAGTTCTGATCACAAAAAAAGACAGTAGTAAATGAAGCCATGCAGAGAAGAGTAACCTAGTGCATCACAGGACTAAAGAACATGTCGTACTCTGACAGACTCAGAGAATTAAACCTATTTAGTCTCAAGCACAGGAGACTACGCAGTGAACTAACCCAGGTCTTCAAAATCCTCAAAGGCATTGATAAAGTAGATCCAGTGTAATTCTTAAGTGCTTAAGGGTGAATTATGCACTCAAGGACAGCAATGGCACTAATTTCATGCAACAAGTTATGGGAATCTAGAAGAAACTACCAAAATATGCAGCTGAAGCAGAAACCTTCACAATCTTTAATAACTGTCTGGATGAGATATTTGAACAGCTTAGATATTAGCTAAAGAAAGTTTGATGGACTGAATGATCTTCTCTCGTTTGTCAAATTTCTTATGTTCTAAGACAGCAAATCAAAAGGCTAGTGCAGGAATGGGATATCATGGGTAAAGCTAATTTACAATTCAGAAAAAACACAATAGATAGACTGGTGGCAGAAGCCTGCAATGGTGGGACGTTTTGAGAACCAAACAGTTTCTGTGTAAAGCTACTAAAAATGTAAAACACAGAGTTGCTTATTTGTGCTTAAGACTTGAAAGTGATGTTAAGGTACCAATAGATATTACGAGATACCCAATTATGTCTAAATGAAAATTCTGTTGACTTTTGTTTCTTCACTCTCCCTCTCACAATTCTTTGATTGTTACTAAAATGACACTATATCTTAATACCTGTTTTTTGAAAAACACATAACGCCAAAAGAAATGCTGTGATTCTAATTGCAACAGCTAGGCTAATGAGATTCTCCTTGAGATGTTCATGACTTTTGTACTATAGAACTATACTTATCCCAGCAATGAAAAAAATTACTGTGCCCACTGCATGACTTCCCATCCACAAAGTTGTGATTTTAGAAGTACAATATTGCAGGGCAATATTTTATTATGCAGAAAAATGTATATTCTCTTACTTCAGATATGCTGAAGCTGTGTCATTACTGTGGTAAAAAATGAAATATGAAACACAAAAATGTATCTGTACATCAGAATCTGCTGGAAAAATTCTGCTCAAAATCAACACACGTCTACCATCTTCCAGTGACATTACCAATGAATGCTAAGCTTCATTCATAATGAGTGATTTGTTTTTGAGTTTACACTCAAATCCTAGCACACAGACAAAAACATATACACAAAGACATAACTATGAAAACATTCAAATTTGTTTCAGACGTACCTAAAATATCAAAATCTGCTGAAAATTAAAATAAAAATTTTGACCCTGACACAATACTTTCCCCTATATACAGAAAGTAAAAACGGACTATTCTTGCAATACATACCATAATATGACCACAATCAGTTTTTTAGTGCTCATCAAGCAATAATACATCACTCTTCTAACAACAGCCCTCCAATTACTTTAGGGAACTCATTCGGCCAGGCACTGTGAAAATGTAAGTTTTAAATGTCTTTACTGTACTTGCAAAAGTCTTAGAGCAGTGTTTCCCCCTGGTGGCTCCTTATAGTGCTGCAATAAAAGACCCAGCATGATAGAAGGCAGTTTGAGGAACATCCTATCATAAAACCCCATCTAGCACAGGAGTAAGTAAAATGCATGAGATCTGTATGATAGTCTACAGCATTTAATCAATAATTTCCTTGCCCATGTTGAGCAATGCTATTCGATTCTTCTTCATTATGTACCTACTCAAGATTACATTTTATTTTAGGAGGCACTCTTCAACACTATTCTAAATCCAATTACATGCATACTTTCAAAGATATATTCATGTATCTTGTTTTTGAGTAATCTCAGGTCATATAGGTAAGTTAGCATGTGGGATTTAAAGAATCTGTTAAAACCAAACCTAAACCCTTCTAACTACTTTTCTGCTATTGTGGCTCAGAACTCAACTTGTTGTGTAGAATCTAGCAGATTTGGCTTTAGTTCAGACATTCTGCAAGCAAGTATGAGGGATATCCCCTTGGTCTTACCATTTAGAAAATTATTCATCTTTGCATATTTCATAATTCACTCCTGATGCAGCAGCCAGTGTCATCTACTGGTACATTTACTTTTGTGCAATCATCACTATAACTGAAAGATATGACCTGAAACAAACATTAAGATTTTATTCTGTTCTCTGTCCACTCCACCTTCTAACAACGGAGAACTCTTAAGGCATGACCCATTCCAGAGGAAAAAAGAATAACATAATACATTTCAGAATTACACTGACAACAGAATGGGAAGTCTTCAAATTTTCCAAAGCTTGTTAGAAAATATTTTTAGCAAACATAACTATACACCACAGACTGCCCTGTGACAAACTGGGTAAGGCACTGAAATTTCTTTAATTTAAGCAACATGTTCATCTGAGGTTATATTTCTCCTGTTTGCATTACAATAGAGCTTTATTTTACCTATCTGTTGATACTTTCAGGCTATAACAAGGAATACACCAGTTTTATATAGTTCACATGAGTTCAGATGTTTCAGCCTTATCCATTGTTAACAGCTGCACAAAGCCAAGCACATAGCTATGCAACCTTTATTGACAAACACGGCAGTAGAATGGATCATACTGATGGATGCCACTTTTGCCACAAGTCAGTATGTGAAATGGTAGACCACCCACACTCATAGAGCAGGGCTACTGAGTGCTAAAGCGCATAGTCTGTAAAAATCACCCATCTTCTGTTGCATCATTTACAACACAGCTCCAAACTGCCTCTGGAAGCAAAATCAGCCCAAGAACACTGTGCCAGAAGCTTTATACAATGTGTTTCCATGGCTGAGCAGCTAATCACAAGTTTTAGATCACTATGTGCAATGCCAAGTATCTGCTGGAATGGTGTAAAGCATGCTGCCATTGGACTCTACAGCAGGATGTGTTCTCTGGAGTGATGAATCACACATCGCTGCTTGGCAGTCTGACGGATGAATCTGGGCTTGAGACAGTAGTGTACCTAATATAAAGTTTGGTAGAGGAAGGATAATGGTGTGTAGCTGTTTTTTTTCCAGGAATTAGGCTAGACCCCTTGAATTACACTAACACAATACACGTACACAACCTGCAGCAACATCCTGGAATTCCGTCATACTAAAAAAAGATACAGAATAGAAAAAAAATTAAGCAACTAGAACACAAACCGATGTGCATTAATCACTCATGATCACTTAACATTTCTGAAATATATAACAGAATTGGTACAGCTAAGCCTACCATACATTAAATATCCAGTTAGAAGAAGAACTCATCAAACAAAAGCAAATCAAACACAAAACACAGTAAAGATCATTATTACTCACTTAGCATTTTATTTTATGAAGTGAAGTGAAAACCGAACGCTTTGACAACAATTTGTGGTACATTTATACCAGACGGGAACTGTAGAAAACAGAACATTAAATGTGGGCTTAAAGCAGAAATCTTGACGTGTTTAGTTACTGTACATACCCTTTTCCCTATTCTGAATACATACTCCCTAAACAATTCTATGAAATGTGCCACGCTATCTACTGATAGTAAATTCACTTTAATCATGTTTAGAAAATGAATCAGACCTAGATGATCCACCAAGGGCTTTACATTAAACTACAGAGTCAAAAATGTCTAACCCTTATAGCCAGTCCTTACTCTAAGTTATGGATCAGACTTACAAGCTTTCCTTAAAACTTGAACTTACACTGTGAACACTGTTTCAATGTTAATCAGTCATTTTCTAAACCACTTAGTCCTGAACAGGGCCATGGAGGGTGCTGGAGCATATCCCGGCCAGCATAAGGAGCAAGGCAGGAATAAACCCTGGACAAGGCGCCAGTTCATCACAGGGTAAACACATGCACACACACCCCAACAACACACTAGGGCCAATTAAAGAAATGCCAATCCAACAAACCTGCCTGTCTTTGGACTGTGGGAGGAAACCTACGCAGACATGGGGAGAACATGCATACTCCATGCAGGGAGGACACAAACCCTGGTTTCCTTGCTACAAGGCAGCAGCACTAGAATTGCATCACCATTCTGCCTGTTGCTACAATGTGCATGATACAAACAGTAGCTTTATGTTAAGTATTTATAGGTGAGATATGTGGCTCTACAACCCACTGAATAATTCTGCTTTTTAAAAATTAGCCAGTTTATCCTGTAAGTAACACCTATTTGATTTTAGTAATACTACCATTTCTTTCAATCATTGCCTATACTGTACTTTATGACAGTTTTGCCTAGTTCAATGTGTTATACCTCATCAACTACTTCAAATAATATAATCTGCAGTATTCAGTGAAAAAGGAAGAAATCGCAGCTAGAGATGAAGTGACAACAAATCAGTCTCCTTGATAATAAAAAGATTCTGTGATTCTTTTGTGAGACATACTACTGACAAAATGGACATGTTCTTAGTTGATTTTCACCATGTAAAATAACAAGGGTGCATCATATCACATGCACATGCCTGACATTGTTAAAATAATATCAGTCCAATGTTGCTGGTTATACACCAGTTCCTTGATTATGCCCTATAAATGAAAAATGCGTGATTCTAATTACAGGCTGACTCATTGATGCATCTCTAGAACTCTTGCAAATGTTTCTCCCTAAAGGCTTTCACACTGTATTTACAAACAGATGAAAATAGTAACCAGCATATACACAAAGTGCTAAAATACAACACCCAGCAAATAACACAGAAATGAGAAATATGAGAAAGAAGAATAAAAAAGTTATTACAATCAATTACCCCTTTAGAGAGTAATTTCAAGGATAAAACCATTAAATGCAAACAAGCAAACTCGGAGGTTGAGAACTGGCATTGCTGCCAATCATGGTATGTTCCATCCTTACCTTCTTCTCATAATGAAAGCAATAATTTTTATCATATTAAACCATTTTGAAAAAATAATAACTCAGCACATTTGCTGTTATTTATATTTTGCTCATCACCAGAAATTATTCCAAATTGAAAAAAAAAATCTTGGCTCTTCTAATATTTCTTGTAAGACACTAAGTTATATAGTAGAAACAGAAACCTTGGAAGTTTTTGAAAAGTGTATGAATGATTTTTACCTATCAGCTAAACAAACAATCTTGATAGACTGAATGGTCTCATCTTGTAAAAGAACAAGCTATGAGCTTCTGCTCATGAAGGAAGCTTTACTTTACATCCCTCAATTGTGGGCTGCTGGTTTCTCTATGTGGTCTGATATTTATGCCACTGTTATTCCAAGAAGAGTCATTTAGAACACTGTGTGTGTGCTGCTTATGTTGCGAACTGTCATTAGCTTTAGGTGCCATAATATCCAGATATTCTACCTCTGTTACTGGTATACCTCTCCTTTCCACACAGGTTTGAACATTCACATTAGACACTACAAATAAATGGAAATGCATGCATTACTTAGATTGTTCTTATACTTGACTTATACTTGTTAAAATAGTGGGGTTTTGACATTTTCATTTGTCTTGTCATTGAATTCTATGAATTACAATGAGCAAACTATTAAATCGCAGTCTAGAAGAATACATCACAGGTTGTTTATGTGTATGTCAGCTGCAACCTTACATTCTGATTATCCTTTTAATTCTCTTTTCTTAAACATTATTAGCATTTACAAAAAAGTATACTTTTTTTCACAAGTTGTACGGTTGTGTGGTTGAAAGTGATGTCAGCATACCTTTGTTTTATTAGGATTGCTGTTTAGAAATCACTAACAAATTGATTTTAGTCAACATGTGCTAGAAGAAGATTTTTCTCAGGAATGACCTATAACAAAAATCTAACTACAGTATATATTCAATGATCTTATAAGAAATAATAATAACAATAATAATAGTAACTGTATTTATATAACATCTTATACAAAAATAAACACAAAACACACAGTTTTAAGCCACCTGAAATTACTCTAAAATATCCAATCCATTTCCTAAGCATCTTAGACTCTTCAGGGTTGCAGGAAGCCAGTACCTATCCCTGAAACACTGGGCACAAAGTAGGAACCATCTTTGAATTGAGTACCAGTCCACTGCATGATACACTCATATGCACACCCATACTGGACTGATTTAGAATCACCAATTAAACTGTCGTGTTTGTGTTTGTGATGTGGAAGGAAAACTGGAATGCCTGGAGAAAAGCACATGCAGATACAAACACAACAGGCAAACATTTCATAAACAGTGACAAAGATGAAATTTAAAGCAAGGACCAAGATGCTGTGGGCCAGCAGTGCTAATCATTACACCAGCATATATTGTCTGTAATATGAATTTTTGAAGCAGCAAGCATTTTACACATTTGATCATCTTAGTTTTAGATATATATTTTTTATCTGCTTACCCAATGCTAAAACGTTTCACAGCAAACCTGAATTTAACTCATTTCCATACATTTAATATTTGAAAAAACCCATCTAACCACTTTCGTATTGTATTTTATCAAAGTGACCAATCACAGTAGGCCAGAGCCTAGCTATGGTTCATGATCTATACTAATAAAAGGCAAAGCCCTCACTCACTCACTCACTCACTCACTCACTCACTCACTCACTCACTGACTCATCACTAATTCTCCAACTTCCCATGTGGGTGGAAGGCTGAAATTTGGCAGGCTCATTCCTTACAGCATACTTACAAAAGTTGGGTAGGTTTCATTTCGAAATTCTACGTGTAATGGTCATAACTGGAACCTATTTTTCTCCATATACTGTAATGGAGTTCAGCTCGATGGCCGTGGGGGGACGGAGTTTCATGTGACATCATCACACCTCCCACGTAATCACGTGAACTGACTGTGAGCACAGTACGTAGAAAACAAGGAAGAGCTCCAAAAAACGCTGAAGAAAACATGCATTATACAATTGAGATGGCAGCAAAATAATAAGAAGCGAGCGACTGACACATACAAGCATATTCATAAGTGCAGCTACTGCGGAAACAAAGCACGGTGTAAACCGTAAGTTTAAATTAAGTTTATAGACACGCTCCCACTGCCGTTTGTCGTGCACAGTGACTCATACAACCATATTCATGACTGCAGCTACTTCAGAAACAAAGTACGGTGTAAACCTAAAGTTTAAATTAAGTTCATAGACAGGCTGCTGCTGGCGTTTGTCATGCCCACAACTAATGCGGGATACAAGTTTAATGAGAGGACGCAGGGTATTAACGAGAGTTTTGATCACTTTGTAACTAAGTTAAAATTGCTGGTGAAGGGCTGTGCTTATGCAAATTCCGAGAGACTGTGTTTGTGGAGGGATTGACAGTTGAGGCGGTGGGGGAGTGATGTCATCCTCTCCCCTCCCATTCACCTCATTTTGCTCTGAGCTGAGGTCCGCAGCTTAACGCGGTCTTCCGGAAGCAACTTTGTCATGCTGACACCAAATACTCACAGAAAAATCCACAAGTTAATACACACGCTGTCTCTAGAGTTTCTCCACACTCAATGTATTCCTCGCATCCCCGTTACACCCTCTGATCTCCCATTTCCATTCAGATGCCTCCAATTTCCAGGAAGGCTCTGCTTCGCGATGAGAAGTAAGAAGTCTCAGGGACAGACCCAACAAAAGGTTGCCACTGATTTCAGGCAAGATTGATTTTCTCCTGGACAACTATACGTTGCATTCTCAAGAGTGAGCTTGCGTAGCTTCGTCATATTACAACCAGAGTGCTGAACTGACAATGTGATATATAAAGAGAACTATAATAATCGTAATAAATGAACAATAAAACAGCGGAGAACCCGTGGATTAAATAAAAAGGCAGCTTTCTTGGCAAAGCAAAGAAAGAGGATGGCTTTATATGTTGTTCGTTTATAAAACAGCGGAGAAGGCTGCTTCACAAAAAGGCAGCGGAGCGCCTTATATGAGCAGGCAGTCAGCTAAAGAAGGGAATCAATAAATATCTCTAAACGTGATAAACAAACAAAAATAGCGTACAAGCCGCGAATTAAATAAAGGAAATTGGTACCTGAACAGCACAGTAAGTCTCGAATAGCTACACAATAGCTATAAGAATCGTAATAAATGAACAATAAAACAGTACAGAACCGCGAAGCAAGGAGAAACGACGGCCTTATATGGCGTTCGTTTATAAAGCAGCGGGGAAGCTGTGTGAAGGCAGCTACACAAAAAAACAGCAGAGTGCCACACGCTGAATGTTATACCCTCCGTTATACCCTCTGATCTCCCATTTCAATTCAAATGCCTCAAATTTCCAGTAAGACTCTGCTTCGTGATGACAATTAATAAGTCTCAGGGACACACCCCACAAAAGGCTGCCATTGATTTGAGGCAACATTGTTTTCCTCCTGGACAAAACTATACGTTGCATTCTCAAAAGTAATCTCATTGCACAGCTTGGTCATATTACAACCGGACTGTTGAACTGACAACGTGGAATACGCGGGGATTTTGCTATATACAGTATATATATATATATATATGTAGATATGTATATATATGTAGATCTGTGTATATATATGTATATATGTGTCTGTGTATATATATATATATATATGTGTGTGTGTGTTGTGTGTATGTATGTGCGTGTGTATGTATGTATGTATATGTGTGTGTATATATATGTTGATATGTGTATATATGTATATATATGTAGATGTGTATATGTATATATATATAGATATGTGTATGTGTAGATGTGTATGTGTATTTGTAGATGTGTCATATATATATGACAGCAACACTCATAACAGTGACAAAACAATTACATTGACAATCATGTTACATTATTTTTAAAACGTTTCCTTTTCTTTTTCATAACCTCTTTAACATACTACTTCTCCGCTGCGAAGTGCGGGTATTTTGCTAGTTACATAATATAACAGTCTCAAACCCACTTAATCCAATTCAGAATTACCATCCCTGTCAATATTAGGCATTAAGCAAGAAACAACAGGATGTCAATGTAAAGCAGGAAACAATATTTTAACAATAAGTAAGATCATTTTTATTATATTAGTTTCATAAAACAACATTCAGAACATTTGTAAAGTACATACATTATATTTTTTGCAGATTTGGATTTACCCCAGTAGTAAACTATTTAAGAGTGGGAGGCATCCACGATGTCATTTTAATTTTGGTTTGGGCTTTTATTTTTATTAATATTTGAAATTTTGTGCAATTATTTTGTTTGCTTTTTAATTTGTGTGATTTGGTATACTTTCTATACCATTTAGGTGTGGACATCATTGAAAGGCATCTTAAATTTAATGGATCATTTAAAAGTTGCTCTTTGTTTTAGAATTAATTAATCATGATTTTTTGTCACATTAGTATTTCACTGATGTAGCAGGTTTATGTAAATGCTTCTTACTCCTGGGTTTCAATCTTATTAAAAACATTTCCTTAACTTAGTGCAATAAGCATTTATAACATAAAAAATCAGTGATCACCATGCAGCTTTAGGACATAATCACAATACTCTTACCATATTTAGCATGTAACACAGCTTGAACAGCTCTCCATATTACTCCATATTACATTAAGTTACTGTGTACCCTGCCTTAAACTCTGTACGATCAAATTTAGCTCTGGGTCTTGAGGCGTTTGACATTTTACATGTGCTACTGGCATTTTATCTGTTGAAATGGTTATCATAATAGATGGGCCTCCCTTCCAGAATGAGTACCAGGATAGCACTTCTTATTTTAATAACAGGCTTCAGCACCACTTAATCCTTACTGGGATGCATGACTTGTCCAAAAGAAATGGATGAATGCTAAATTTTTAATGATAATTTAAAATTATATTTATTTGCATTTGTTTTTTATTACAAAATGTCAAGGTAGCTGAATAAGCAGATAACGGTACATGCTTTAAACATCAAATATGTGGAATATTTAACAAACACATCCTCTTGGTGCTTTATAAATATTATTTCTATATTGCTTTATCAAAGTATTACTCATATTTTTCAAATGTTATTTTTTAAAATGAACTTATGCATACTGTACAGTCATTTAACTCTAGTCAACAACATCTATCTAAAGAACATTACAACAAAACCACATATTTTGTCTTTAAAACGTCCTCTAAATAGTCTATTAAATGTCTCCATGGGACTTTAAAATTGGCATCAGTATTATGCGTACGAGTGGATGATCCCCATTTCAATTTACAAATTTACAAATTACGCCATTGAGCTGGCAACACATCCAGTCAGCCAAATAAACACAAAATGTTCACTGATCACCTCTTCTTCATCTATGAACTGTGGAAAACAACACATTCTGTCAAAGACCTATACTTAACAGCAGGAAAGGACCGAGAAATGTGGCTCTTGGCTCAAGTCTCATTTTAGTATCTGACTCACTTCAACAGCTTGATCAAAGTTGATTAACCCTACAGCACATCAACTCCATGACCCAAAAATGATTCCTGTAGAGCCAACTAATGCAAACCTTCACATTCTAGTATCTAGGACCTATAGGCACCTATCAAAAGAAACAGAGCAGACACATCCAATACTATTGTTGAATGTTTTTTAAAGCTTCCTAAAATTTTTACCTTTCAAAGAAGAAAAGAAAACCTTACCAATCTCCCTACATACAAAGACACAAACGTACCCAATAACAATCAAAGCTCCCACCCACACAGCTGCTTGACTCACAACCAGCTGGGGTCCCAGGTTTCCCCTCCATTAAACAGCTCATGCTTTCTCTTATGGGAAAAAATATTTTATATGCTAATAAAAAACATACAGAAAAATAATATATTTCTAGGTGAACTGCTTTTTAATTACTTTAGCATACATGTACTTAAAGAATACTATAACTTTGAAAACAGTTTAAAAGTGGAAGAACTACTAATGGTCACTTTAAAACATCTATATGAAATCTATTCTGTTTATAATGTAACCAGATAGAAAAAAAACTGCTTGCATAAGAACATTACTGCTTTGCTGTCTACCCAACATTCACCAGCATGACTTTCGATGAACAGAGCAGAATACTACCAGTAGTTACTAATTTCCCCCTCTGCCAGCTCATTTTGTTTTGTCTTTCCCTGGTGTTGCCACATGAGTTAGCTTATCTAAATTGCCTATGTATGAATGAAGAAGATGATTTTCAGTATGTGACTTTTGTAAACTAGTGTCCCAGCTAGGGTTGTCTCCTGCCATATAGATTCTAGACTGAGAAACTGGATGGAAAAGTGGATGGATGGACGTGGATGAATGATGTATTATTCCTATGTACCATATACAGTAATTGTGATTGGACTGCTGAAATAAACACAACAAATCATTGGGAAAGATTCATTGCTTCTTCACAGTTCCAAGAGCCTGAGTTTGATACCCAGGCCAATCTCTGCACAGAATTTGCACCTTCTTTCACAACCATGAGATCTTCCTCTGGGTACAATCATTTCTTCTCAAACCCTAGAGCTGTGATTAGGTTAATGACAACTCTAACTTAGTGAGTAAGTGCATGCTGTGTGTGCTCAAGTGTGTCCCATCATCATAATATAAAAAAAGCTCAGAAAATGGATTCATTAAATTAATTTACATATATGCTTTTAAGAAAATATACATTTCATTTATTTAATCAAACAGGTTTATGTCTGTCCATTAGGAGCTGACTTTGGCTAAGCTGACCATTTCTTAAAAAGTAAGCCTTCTGAACTTTGTTAGTAAGTTACAATACTATATGCAATGACTAAGGTTGCCAAACTTGACACATTAATTTAAAATGCTAAACATATTTTTTAATAAAAGCACAACTTACTTACTTATGCAGCAAAAATGACTTGTTTTCAATATTTTTTTATTTTAACACATATTATCAGGGAAAGTGTGATGTGTATGGCACTGTCTTAAGTGTATGTAGCATGAGCAGAAGAAGGAGACCACCTTACACATGTGTCTGTTGCAGTGTATAGATTCAAGGCAAATTCAAGTTCATGAGAGTTTAGCTAGCATTTATGTGTGTACATGTAACCACATCAGGATATATAATATAGCTACCCAACAGCAGCTTGCATATCACTCATTTATTTCCTTAATACAGTATATACACCTCAACACACATCACTAAAACCAATGGTGGTTTTACTTTTACATGCCCTGCTACATACAGCAAGTAATTTGTGCAGCAGTGTTCCATATTTATGTGGTATGGTGGCACAGTGGAAGCGCATGGGGATGTATGTTTTCTCTGTGTCCATGTGGCTTTCCTTTCCCACAATCCAAAAACATGCAGATTAGGGAGATTAGCAATAGCAATTAGCAAAACTGGTGTGTGTTTGTGTATGCCTTTATGTGTTCAATCACCCTGCAATTAAATGGTGCCCTGTTTAGGGGTTGTTCCTGCCTTGCATCCAGCTTCCTCGTGACTCTAATCAGTATGATGTGGGTTTGTAAGATACTGTACAATGATGGATGTTCCATTTTGAAGAAAACAATGAAGCAATGCAATGCAATAGAATATTCTTCATAATAATGAAAAAAAGCAAATACAATAAGCTTTACATATGCAGAACAATGGGATTCAGCACAGTCAGTGGTAAAGTGGATAGATATTTCTAAAATGTAAAGGCTTTGGCACCATGTTAAATAAATACTAGAATCACAGCAGTTACCTGTAAATTTTGTTTTGCAACAGTGGTACATTACAGTCAAAACGTTTCTATATTGTTTGTACAGAATGTGTCTGATGTTATAGGAATAAGCATAAAAATTAGGCAGTGGAAAGGAAATGGAAGTTATTTGTCAAATTCATTCAGCATAATAACCTACATGATTTAATATTTGTTGCTTATATTTTGTTTACCTTGATATAGCACAAGTAACTCTCTTGAATTATGTGTAATTAAATTGTCTAATTAATCACTATTGACTACTCAAAGAAGCCCAGAGAAACCACAGAACTCAGATTAAACATATAGCGGCTTCCAGTCTGTTTTTAGAAGAACCTGAAAAGTGTCTAATCAAGGCTCAGAGTGTTTACTCACTAAATCCATTTTAAATTATATGGTGTGTGTACAGTTTATACAGTTAATCAGTATAAAAAAACATTTTTAGAAATGTCAAGTTTGGACAAAGTTGAAAAGCTGTAAATCATCTCCATTCAAACACATCAGTTTTCGAGAGTGAATTTTCACATAAGTTAAATGTTTCAAGCTGCACAAACCCTGGTCAAAATTCTTTTCAAGTTTTTTTACTTTCTTTGAATTCCTAGTTTAGGGTTAAAAGTATAATAAACAAAATAACTGAAAATTCTACTAACTCTTCCAAACAAAAAATTTCAGATTTATAGATGTTGTCTTGTTTTGGTACTTTGTTGTCTGCAAAATCATAAAGGATCACATTAGCAAATTTCATTTACATTTGACATTTGCCTGGTCACTACCTTGTTTCTGTTTTTTCTGTTTATTTAAAAATGTTGCAAATAATGAACTTAAACAATAAAAAAGGGAAATGACATATTTTTGTCTTTACTTTTATGCTACAGTGGTAAAGTGGTAAGAGTTGGTGCCACACAGATCCAACATCCTCCACTCTTAAAAATAATGATGGCATTTTAATTTATTTTACTGGAATGTGTAGTCCCACATAGAACTATTACTCGACAAAGCACCATTTCATTCTGAGAAGGTTTCATTGCATATAAATGTGGGTCCTTGTACTTTGAAAAACTTCCTAATATGTAGAAAAAACCCTGAATTTTTTAATGCGTGGTAGACTACCCAACAGGACACTAACAGATTTAAGAAAACTTGAACTTAGCCTGTTATTGTATACAGGAAGAGTCCTTTTCAAATCATGAGCCATTGTTATTTTACAGGTCTATTACCATCTATCCATAAGTATTTACTGTATGGAGTCGATTACAGATCTAAATAAATAAAGGTTCTTTCTGGAACTTTCATGTGGATGGGTCTTTTGAGAACCAAAACTGGTTCTCCTACAGCACTGCTCTGAAGAACCACTCTGGCACCTTAATTTTTAAGAGTGTACAGTACGTTTGAATCATACTTCCCATTTGTGTGGAGTTTGAATATTCTCTTCGCATATGCATAGATTTTCCTCAGAGTACTCTTGCTTTCCTCCCACATCTCCAAACATGTATGTTAAATTAATTGGTAATTCCAAACCCAAGCTGGTTTGTGTTCGCAGGTTCTGATAAGAACATGTAACCTGTCCAGAGGTCTGTATCCCTTACTCCTGCATATATTTTAAGCAAACAAAGTGTTAGCTAAGCTGGCCATGTATGCATTAAGAACATGGGAATGAACCTTGTGAAAATATGTCCACTACAAAAACCTCTTTAAAAAATCAGCATTTTCAGTCATCTCATTCATAGTTTAGTTCATTAAAAAGGTAAATTATTTTTTTCATTGTTTCCAGTTTAGTACAATGTTTTGTTATGTTTAAGCTCTCCAATAGATAAAAATAAAAAAAGCAAAAAAGAAAATTAGAAATGATCTAATGTTGTCAAATGCACCTTAATATATTTTCTCAGCCTGCTTTAATCTTCCATCCCAGCAACTACAATATCAACACTTCAAAATTGGGCACTTTAAAGGCATTCATGCATGGTGAAGAGCAAATGAAAAGCATGCTGGGTATGCATAGTAAGGTGTCCATCCTCACTAAAACAGTTCTTAGCTTCTCCTCTTTCTCAGTGTGATCTAACCTTTCAAAAAGCAGAAAAGTAAATTTTATTGATTTCCGAATCTCTACCGAGAAAGACTATCACAAAAAAAATGATTCTAAAGGTTGTCACTCTTGTTTCAATTAATTTTGCATTCATATTGATGAAAAACAGTTTGGTTAGCCTCTATGTAATGAAATGTAACTGCACTTTACTATGAAAGAAAATGGTATTAATCCAATAACTTTCTGATCCTTCTATTTCTATTAGAGGTTTGCAGGGAGGCAGCACCCATCCCAAGAGCATCAGATACAGGAAAGGAGGAAAACTTGAATGAGGGGCCACAATTTCAAATAATACTTCAGATTCAGAAAATAACCCTGGGGAAAATCTCCTTTGCCAAACTCCTAGAGCTATTTATTTTTAAGGCATGCCCCAGGTTTTTCTTTATCAGCTTTTTTCCATTATATAGAGCACATTATATGCATAGGAAAAGCACATTGTCAGAGAAAGCAATTTGACAGAAGGCAACTCTTGTGTGTTCAAAATAAACCTGTTAATTTTGCTTGCTAAAAGTACACTACCAATCATGGCTTATTAAGGTTAATATGTGTCCAGCTGGGAGAAAAGCCTTTTCAAAACAGAGCTTAGAAAAACTGAAGGAGAAGCAAATAAAAAACGGAGGGCAATAAGATAGATAGATAGATAGATAGATAGATAGATAGATAGATAGATAGATAGATAGATAGATAGATAGATAGATAGATAGATAGATAGATAAGATCAAAAGAAGAGAATGTGACCACTTGCTAAAAGTTAGTGGGGTTGTGGGTCCACAGCTTAGCCAGATCTGAGTGTCAAAAAGTGCACTCAGAATGACGCTGCACAGAATGATGGCTGATACTCCTTTTCCAGAATGTTTTGTTTGGTTTTACCTATAAAGCCTAGAATGTATCTGTAAAATGGAACTGAATTACTAACTTACAGAACACTTCTGCGATGTTATGTTACAGGACAGAGGTTTCCCCATTAACACTCAATTCCAGTCTACAAGTAAAGAAGTCCCACTTTATCTCCACAAGTATACTATACAAGGAGAAGGGACTTAGCTCTCAAGTGGAGCTATAAAATTCATATGTAATACTAATTTCAGAAGCAGGATGTTTATTAGGGAAAAACAGGGTCAAAAACCTTTCATTTCCATGAAGTTAGTATCATATGCACACCCAGATAAGACATGATGCTTGCAAAAATCAGCTGCAAATGCAAGTGGCTGTCAAAGCGAACTTCTCAATCTAACGTTCACAAGAGCTATACCAGGATTGAATTATAGAATTTACACACCAATTTAGCCTGCTGAGTGCTGACAGATGATATGTATTAAATGAGATGGGCCTAGCTACCCTGACTCGGTGAGCACAGTAAACGACCCACCTCCTGCCCCTAAGGGCACTCAAATTCCCAAAGGCTCCAAATGACTGCTAGTCTATATTAGAAGTAGCTGGAAAATATGTCTAAAGCTCATGTTCTCAGAAAAATGACGTAGGAGCTCATTTAATTGGTGATCTCAGCACCTTTGAAAGGCCACTGATCAGTCCAGACTGGAAATATTATGGTAAATTTAGAAACAGCACTAGCTTTCCTGTCTTAAAATATGATTACAACTTTACATATGCTACTAAAACAAAGTTACATTCTACAGGAACAAAGCAGTTGAAACAAAAAAAAAAATATACAGACAAGGAAAATGCAAGGCTAGACAAGGGATGGATGGCTAAATGTATAAAATATAACTCCAATCTAAAACTGTGGTGCCTAGTAAATGTAGAGTTCTCCTCATCCTCACATTCAGGAACTCTGATAAAATTATTTCAGCATCCTTTAAAAGCTCCTCCACATCTAAGAAAACCCCCAGTTGGGACTGCAAAGGCTATTTACAGATAGACAGTAAATGCTGTAAAGAAGCTGCAAATGAAAATAAAAGTAGCAAACATGCCAGAAGACATTTGCAATAGAAAACAAAATGAAACTTTAAAGGCTATCCTAAAATGACTTCAGTTTGATGTAGTGCTGAGACATACTGGAGAGGGATTTGGCTTGAAGTATTTTTCTTTAATAAAGCTACACAAAATGTGTTAAGCTCAAATACCACTCGGGACAATGCGTTAGCATTCAGATTGTGCCAGAAAGGTTACCCTTTACAATATTCAACCTTTATGTATCTGTGGTACAAGTATATCTGTGCATTGTATCCACTTTTTGAGACACATAAAACACAAAAAACAGAAATCAGGGACACATAAAATACACAAATTCTAAACTGTATACGGTTACTGTTGTGAATATGCACATTCTGCCATAAAACATTGCATTTGTTGGTTCATTTCATGAGCCCAAATAATGTACCAACATAGATTTTTTATTTTCCTATTTTCCAACAAAAATGTGAGATGAGAGTAGGATGCTGTTGACATAGGACTTCTATAAAGCTTGTACTGTATTTATGAGTTTTACTTCTGTGTGTGTGTGTATCCTAGTCAATAGGCCAGGTATGGTTGATTCAAGTGACACAGTACTGGTACACACTGCATGTGAGTTTCGGCATTCATTATCGATTCCTACCTTACATCTCTTCCTTCTGGGATTAACTACAGTTCCCCATTGAATGAAACAGGTGGTTTAGAAAGATGATGCAGTTCAAAGTTTGTCTATTCAGTGCATTTTATAAGCACTGGGCAACACATTTGTTTGGCATTCTTCAGTTTGGAAAGCACTAAACTGTTTATTAATACATCATTATTTTTTAAGAAGGGCAGGTAAGCTTTGTGGAGTGTGAAGTTTCCATTCATTTTTCAAACTTTCTTATGCTTTTTATATTTCTATTTACAATCTGATGATAAATATTGTTCACTATTGTTTTTACATCGTTTTTTGTACGTTCCAGGGTGAACGGCTCTATTTTATATCAATATTATCAATTCATCTTCCTGAAAAAGTCCTGCTTTACACTGTGTCAGCGAGTGTCACATGTTTGCTGTTGACTGAAATTTATTTGCACATAATACATATCTCATTCAATGCGTACAGGTATGTAAAAATTACAAAGAAAAGTGCAGAATTGACACCAATTTATCATTATTGACAAGCCTAATGGGAAATACTGCTTGAATGGTTTAGTCCCCTGAGTTACATGCATTGAACCGCACTAGAGTGAGCACAAAACACCCATTCCAGTGCACCTTCAATGGCTCCTTGTGTCTTATAGGATTGAATATAATATTCTAATACTAACTCATAAAGGTTTTAAACAACCCTGCATCAGACTCTATCAGTAACCTTCTCCATCATTTTGCTCCTGTCCACACACCAAGGTCCAGCTATTCTGGCAATCTGATTGTGTCCCCAACTAACCTGTACTCTATGGGTGACAGAGCCTTCAGGTCTTTTGCACCCAGAATTTATAATGACCTCCTTAAATTAATTAGATCAGCTGACTAAATTAATTCTTTAAAAAAATATATATAAAACTCATTTGTTATGAAAGGCATTTAACTTTACCCTGACTTTCTGATCCTTCCTCTCAGTCCAAGTGCTCAAGATAATTTAAGTTTGTATCACAATTTATGTCATTTGTTTGTTGAGTTTTCTCAATGTATGTATATTTTTGTAATTCTAATTTAAAGGTTTGTGCTTCCTGTATTTATCCTTATTTAGTGTTTTATGCTGATATTATTTTGTATCCAATATTGTGCATTTGATCTTTTTCTGCTTTTTCCCTGTTGTTTATTTTGAATTTCTTTGAAAGGCTTTGAGCACGGAAAAGGTGCACTAAAATATTATTACTATTATTATTATTATTTAACATTTGAGATGTTTCCTGAAATGTCTATAATGTCTGTAAAGAATGTGAAAGTCAATAATTGAGTCCTGTAAATGTATTGCTCACTAAAGAACATCAGATATTGAAAAAAAGATCTGAAGATCAAACTGCAGTACTGATACAAGACACATGCAGTGCATTAACCTGCATTTGATGTTAGAAAGATATAAAAATATGTATAAAATGGCAATACCAACACAGTGTATTAATGACTAAAATCCTTTAAATAATTCTGAAAATCATCAAAATGCCTTGAAGAATAAAATATAATATCAGTAAGAATCCTTGCACAAGCATAGTATGGATCCTTAATAAACTATACAAACATCAAAAATGAGAAATTATCAAAGAAAGTCAAATTACTAGATGTGGTTATAGCACTGCATCTTGCTCCATTACACCCATCACCTTCATGTCCTCTCTGACCACATTCATAAACCTTCTCTTAGGCCTTCCTCTTTACCTCTTACCTGGCAGCTCCATCCTTAACATCCTTTTCCCAATATACCCAGCATCTCTCCTCTGCACATGTCCAAACCAATGCAATCTCGCCTCTCTGACTTTCTGTCTCCCAACCATCCAACCTGAGCCGTCCCCTTAATGTACTAATTTCTAATTCTGTCCACCCTCATCACACCCAGTGCAAATCTTAGCATCTTGAACTCTGCCACCTCCAGCTCTGTCTCCTGTTCTTTGGTCAGTGCCACCGTCTTCAACCCATATAACAAAGCTGGTCTCACTACCTTGTAGACCTTCCCTTTCACTCTTGCTGGTACCCACCTGCCACAAATCACTCCTGACACTCTTCTCCACCCATTCCAGCCTGCCTGCCTCTTTTTCACCTCTCTTCCACACTTCCTGTTACTCTGTACTGCCAATCCCAAGTATTTAAACTCATCCACCTTCACCAACTCTACTCCCTGAATCTTAACCATTTCTCTGACATCCCTCTCATTCACACACATGTATTCTGTTTTCTTCCTACTGACCTTCATTCCTCTTCTCTCTACAGCATATCTCCACCTCTCCAGGGTCTCTTTGACCTGCTCCCTACTCTCGCTGCAGATCACAATGTCATCTGCAAATATTATAGTCCAATGGGACTCCTGTCTAATCTCATCTGTCAACCTGTCCATCAGTAATGCAAATAAGAAAGGGCTCAGAACTGATCTCTGATGTAATCCCACGTCTACCTTGAATGCAACCATCACTCCTACAACAGACCTCACCACTGTTACACTTCCCTCCCACATATCCTGTACCACTCTTATATTCTTCTCTGCCACTCTCGACTTCCTCATACAATATCACAACTCCTCTCGAGGCACCCTTTCATATGCTTTCTCCAGGTCCACAAAGACACAATGTTACTCCTTCTGGCCTTCTCTATACTTCTCCATCAACACCCTCTGAGCAAACATTGCATCTGCAGTGCTCTTTCACGGCATGAAACCCTTACCACTTCTGCTGTAGTTGCCCAGCTATCTGGTGACTCTTCACTGCCACCCAGTGCCTGTCATACCTCCTCCCTAAATGCAACCTTGCAGTCTTCTTTTTTCAACTTCCATCATTTGATCCTTGGCTCTGTCCTCGCTCTCCTCCTCTTCTTGATATCCAATATCATCCTATAGACCACCATCCTATGCTGCCTAACTGCACTTTCCCCTTCTACCACTTTGCAGTCTCTGATCTCCTTTAGACTGACCATCCTGCATAGGATATAATCTACTTGTGTGCATCTTCCTCCACTCTTGTATGTTATCCTTGTTCCTCCCTCTTCTTAAAATATGTATTCACCACAGCCATGCCCATTCTTTTCACAAAATCCACTATCATCTGACCTTCTTCATTCCTCTCTTTGACACCATACCTACCCATTACCTCCTCATCTCCTCTGTTCCCATCACCAACATGTCCATTGAAATCTGCTCCAAACACCACTCTTTCTACCTTGGGTACACTCTCCTCCACCTCATCCAATTCACTCCAGAAATAATCTTACTCATCTATTGCACACTCAACTTGCGCAGCATATACACTACCAACGTTCATCATCCCACCTTCAAATTCCAGCTTCATAATCATCACTCTGTCCTACACTCTTTTCACCTCCAAAACACTCTTGACATACTGTTCCTTCCTCTCAGCCTTTCAATTACTTCTGTCCATTTCTTTTGAAAAATCTGGGAAAAGTAGCTACTTTAGGAGGAATACACATAGGATTAGACAGTACCAGTTTTGCAGATTAGCTATTCAAATTCAATTTAAAAAAATAACTTGAGGAAACATCTGCAATACTGTTTTCCTACTCCAACACTAGATCATTTAGCTAAGTACAGAAATGCAAAACATCTACCAAGCTTTGAACCCATCTTAATCCAACTGAGGTACTCGGAAGCCTAAAGTCTAGCATAACACCAGAGAGGAACCAGCCCAGTCCTTCACAAGGAACAATGATGAACACAGTTACTCAGTCATACCAGAACAGTTTAGAAACATCATGTCTTTAAGGCCCGGAAGAAAAAAAATCCAAAACCCAGAGAAAACCCCACAAAGATAAAGAATAAATCCTGTCCAGGACAGGATTAGAATCATGTGTCCTAAAGGTATAAGGCAACAGCAACTAACTATTCCACCAATATGCTGCCAGCACAAAAGTTGTTCTACAAACCTAAAGAGCTTGAATTAAGTATTTGTATTTAAATCATTTTATTCTGATTGCTTCTGAATGAAATACCTTCGTCATTATGGTTCTTCAAAGCTGACAACAACTGTTAAAGTCTACCTAGTTTAGAGGAAAGTCAAACCATTCTACCACTCAAGCCACTGAATGCAAATTCAAAGTCACTGCAAGGCCAAGCATCTCCAAAAACCCCTTGTTAAAACCAGTGTAATGAGGAGGAGCTGGATGTTTTGGGAGGAGTTGGATGTTTGGGTGGCTCTGGATATTGGTGTCAGGTGAATGCTCATTAACCATATTACACAGAATCTACCTTCAATTTTGTTTGCACACTAACCACATTATAACTAACCTACAAAGCAACCATGTCACTGCCTAGCCACTGCAGCATCAACTGACAGCTAAAGCATCAACCAAAAAGCTGTTGTACCGAAAAAGATAATCATGGAGTTATCAAATTTTCAGACCACTGTTGTAACTACTGTATGTCAACTTACAAAGCTACAGTAATTTCACAGTAGAAAGCATTAGGCTACTGTTGTTTAACACGAGAAATCTTATTTGTGTAATCTGTCTGCATAACGCGGGTCTACTTAAGATGTGTTTTCTTTATATTGAGTAACGGTGGAGAGCAGTCATGAATACCTAAATGTACAGCATGCTACAGTTTATTCTACTGGTCACTTTAGAGTGGATAAACCTAATGATATGTATGCTCTTTAAATCAATTTAAAAATCACTTCATCTTTCTAAGTGGCCATTGGCGTCAGATATGCTTAACCCAAAAAACTTAATTTGTGTACATGTCAACCATCCTGACTGTTAATATGAGACTAGAGATACAATTGCAATTTTGAGTAGTTTTTAAGCATATGCTTTTTAGTTTTGCTAGCATATTATGATCACGCTTACACTCAAACAGAGGTGTTCAAGTCTCACAACAAAAAAGACTGATAAGTTCTTTTAAGATAAATCAATAAATATTGGGTAACAGGTTAACTCATCATTGAGGAGCCTTTGAAAAAGGCGAGCAGGAAGACAAAAAGAATGTCAAACAAGACATTTATTCATAAAAAGAAACAAACCCAAGTTTTAATGTTTTGTATAGAGCCTGGTATATGTCAGGAAGATAAAATAAAAATAATTCATTCCGATGAAATAATGATTTATTTGGACCATTATTTTTTTTTTTCCTGCCTTACACCTACGGATCACCATAGCTTTTGTAATATACAAAAATTTGCAGAATTTATTTAGATTTTTTGGGGCTAACTGTATATTTCAAACAGATTGAGACACACCATGACATACATTCATTTGTTTATTTAATGGTGTCGGGTTGTTTGTTGTCTTTATTTATTTGGACAGTAATTTGCAGTTGATTGAAAGCTTTCTAGAATGAATATCTGAATCAGAGAAGTTGCTTGTGGGTGAATGTTTATGAAGGATTCAAGATAATTAAGCATATAATGTTAGAATAAACTACTGTAATTATTTAACATTATATTTAACATTGTTAGCCTTATAATAATTATAAGCTACAAAAGGTGTACATGCCTTTGCATAAAACGCTGTGTTAAACATTTGCTACAGGAAAACCTGCTAAGAAGTGACCAAAGAAAATGGTTTGTGATGGTGTGTCATCAACATCCAGCTCCTTCACAAACATTTAGCTACAAACATCCAACAATATCCAACTCACCCGCATTTTGCAGGCTGCAGGGGGACAGTCTCAGCCTATTGCAGAAGCATACGTATACAGTAAGTCAGGAACCAGTCATGAAAGGGATGCCAATCCATCACAGAGCACAATCAAATGTTTATCTAAACTCACTCACACCTGGACAATTGAGAAATACCAATTAACTTAATGTGTATGTCTTGCAAGATGTAGTAGGGAAATTAGAACAGCTGGAGTAAAAAAATCAATCACAGCTAAAGCTTGAAAATACCACACTGACAATGACTTAGCTGAGGTTTAAATCCAGTTGCTCAAAACTGTAACAAAGAACCAGCAACTGCTTCACTGCCATGTTACCAGCCAAGAGGAGTATTACCCTAGACCTCCATTGTGATATTGTATGTTATACAGGGTACTTGGAAGAAATATGATTTCTGGAGAGCTAAGTAGCACCGTGCATTTTCACAGCTTGACCTTTTGGTCCAATATATTTAATAAGCAGCTCACATAGGATGTTTTTTGAAGTCACATTTTAAGCAATTCTACTCTATGAATCTTATCTAAGCCTTCTTCAAGGACAAAAGTGTAGGAAAATAATTTATAACTGAGGTGGTATTTTATTTTATACTGTACCTAATTCTGGCGTACTTTGTCAGAGTAATTGCTTCATTAGTATATATGTAAGTATTTTGGGTACAATTAGAACTTTTTACCATTCACTCACTGTGTACCCTTGCAAAGGGCTGGCATCCTCTTCCCCACAACACTGCTCTGGATAAGTGGGTTCAGAGAATGGATGGACAGACTGTGTATCTAGTGCAGCTGTAAAGGTAACTGTTTAGCCAGTTATTGAATAATTATGGGATTTGTGCACCTACCTATGCCAGTCCTTGTGCTGCACAATATACAGTAACAATTCATAATTAAACTCTAATTATACGGGTTGATACGGTACAAAAGCTAAGAGGTTACCAAATCACACAATCATTAAATGAGAATAAAATTTAAAAATAAAAGGCTGACATCTCTGGGCCCCCAGGGGTTTATGTAATATCTGATCACTAAACTGGTCCTCAATAACTGCACTTTGGCTTTAGATCGCCAGTGAAACTCTACCATGCTTTATGTCTCCGTCGGTCCCCTGTTTCTCTTTCTATTTCAGTTTGAGCAAAGCTGAAAACTCCCTCTGTCCCCATGGTCCTCCTTTAAACACAGACCCCCCATGCCCCCCCCCACACCATCAACCCCGACATTCTGACACCTGCTCCAGTCAGCTCTTACACTATCACTACTGTTTCTGCTTTTAAAATGCTCGATTTCACGTCTGTCTATGTCAGAGTGTACCCTGATTTATGTTGCATCTTTGCAGTAAATCGTGATTTGTCAGAGAAAATTAGGCTAGATAGTTCAGTGGCAAATCTTGGTGGTTTTACGGTTATGTGCACAAGGTAGAGGCGTCGACTGGCTCTCTCTCTCTCTCTCTATATATATATATATATATACGAAAAAAAAAACTAGTGCTGACTCTAGGACAGCATTAGCCGGAATACTGCTGGCCGTTTTGCTCAAAATTATACGGCAGGCAGTGCCTGATGCTTTCAACGGCTTTTCTACCTCCTTTTGCCTCACTCGCATTCAAGCGCATCATCGGTTTGCCAGCTTCTACGGCTGTTCTTTTCAAATCTGGTTCTTTAAAAACGGAGCAAACACTCGGCGGTTTCGAATCATTAGTGTTTGAAGCCTCTTTAAGTCGGAATTCCTATTTTTTTTTTTCCCGGGATAAGCAAGAAAGTGCCGCCGTCTCTAGTCTTGGATGAAATGACCATTTGGTGATGAATTCTTAATGACGAGTAAAATAACGGAGCAGGACCAGCTCGCAGTATTTCAGTGAACGGTCCCAGTGGCGACTGTCAGAGGAGGGGTGGAGAGAAGTTCGAAGCGGGGGAGGAGTCCTTTGTAAATGCTTTCTTAAATGAAGGGACAAGGGGGTAATTCCCGGAGGCGCAAAAGGTTGAGAACCCGCGACATATGGGGTTTTTACGGAGGGCATCCCCCAACTTGAAAATATAGGAGCGATGCTCCGTGCGACACCAAGACGTCACTCACCGTTGCCTTGACTGGGACATAGAGCACCGGCTTGCCAGCTGCGCCTTTCTTATGGTCCGCTCGAGAGCTGCTGCCCACCTGGAAACCTTTGGATTTCACCCAGAATTTAAATTTGGCGTTGATGAGGCTGTTCTCAATGAAGCCGCACTCGTCACTCTGCAGAAGTGTTTGCAGGATTTTGTTGTATTTCCGACGGGTGACGGTCTTTGTCTTTCCTGAGTCCCCGTAAGTCCGGAGGCACCACTCCTGAAATTCACTGAACATCTCTCCCTCAGCGCTCGGGCTACTCCTTATCAAATCCACAGTCGCCTTCCTCGAAGACATGCTTTCCTCTCCTTTCTTATTTTCTTCTTCTTCTCGTTTTCTTCACTCAGCAGCCTGTACCAGCGAATTATTGTGCCTCCTCCGTGCAAGTCTTCCGATTTCGCTGTCCGGCCCCCTCGCAGTCACACCTGTTCGCAGCAGCGCGTCTCCCGTCCCAAACGCGACACGAATGTCAGCTGCACACATCCTCCTCCGAGCAACGGACGCGGGAGGGGGCGGTGTGATGGCTGGGAGGGGGTGAAAGGGGCTGTCCTACAAAGAGGCTCTCTCCCACCTGTGTGTCAAAAAATGCTCAAGACGCGTGTCGAAATAATAGAAGGCGACGCGGCTCGCGGGATAGGAGGGCTTTCAAACCGAAGCGCACACCCCAACCCCCATGTGCTGCTCACGATGTGCTCCTTTTATTTGCATTTTGTTACCCACGCGTCTGTTTCTCTTCGACACCTGTTAGAATACCAGCGTGCATCCTATCTGGTGGTCGACCGATCTGCCTACCCCTTAGCAGACCTCGCGCGTGGTTAAGGACAAAATAAAATCGTGAAAGATGAGCACTTCGTGACGGACTGGCGGCGTCATTCGTACCGTTTAGGTGTCCATCTTAGCAAAAGAACCCAAGACGAACGGGACCTAAACAATACCATCATCTTTTAGCCTGCGGCGAGGGCATCGTGCGAATAGAAGGTAAATGTTAAAAAAAAAGTTAAAAGACTTTCAAAAAATATCGAGAACCCGGTTTCCACTCTGCATGGTGGGCGTACATACGGGACCCCGTGCCGTTGTGCCTGGCTGCCTTTATTCTTTCATTTGCAAGTTTAAGGTCACTTAAGTTATTGTTGCCGCTTCTCTGAGTAGACGCTCATTTGAAATCGCCACCCTGGCGGAAACACTGTACGCTGCCAACAATGAGGGACACCTGCCAACTCGCCCCATCCCGCTATCCGCTCGTGTGTGCCAGCTGCCTTCTGAAAACCACAGGCTGGCAGGCTTTGACATCGCATGGTGCTTCGTTTTCCGTTTGTTACCGACCGTAGGCTGCACAGTGGCGCTTGCACCTTTTGCTCAGTACGGCTTCCGTGTAGTTTTTTATTTTATTGTAACCCACCTACACAGGTCGCCTCACAAAGGGCTGAATCTAAACACTCCCACAGAGTATGTGAGTGCTATGTGTTGTATACCTACAATGGACTGGCACCCTGGCCTGGACTGGCCGTTGCTTTTGTCTGGAGTTGCCGACCTGTGATAGTGTACTGGGAAGAACAACCTCTTGTAAAGATGGATACTTGAGTGTCATCGCCCTGGACATTTGCATGAAAAGCAGTGACACTCAGTGCACAAAAAATAGGCAATATACAGTCTTACTAGTTTCAGTGCTGGGATAAGACAGGAATTGAATGCATACTTTGAAAAACGATATTCTTAAACTCACACACTCCAGTTCATGGAGATAAAACCTTATCAAAGCAGCATTGGCCACAAGGTGGGAAACAGCCCCGAGCAGTGTCCCAGTCCATCAAAGGGCCCACTCGTGCACATGCCAACTTGTAGACTCGCACAGGGCCACTTTGGAATCTCCAGTTAACGTATTCTGCAAGTTTTTCAGGATACGGGATGGAGAACAGTGTAACCTGACGGAAAACCCATTCAGACTCCTCACTGACAAACAAAAACAGGTATGGGATTCAGACCCAAAACACCAGATGAAGGGGCAAAGCTCACCACTGTTCCATTCCCTGAGTTGTAAATGCAGAATACAATTAGTGATAGCCACTGCACTAGGGTCCCAATCCAGGTGGTTTGGCATGTGGAGGGTGTGGCAATGCACTGTCAGCACATGCTCCCAACCTCTCTCTCTCTTAAGAAAAATCGAGGGTGGAAGAGAAAAAAATGAGATTATTGTATGCCCCCCCTCTCTGATGCAGCACAGTATACCCTTCCCTTCAAAGACTGCAAGGTTTTGCAGTGAATTACTGAAACACCTGAACTCAACTAAAAATATCCTCATGTGCTTAGGATCTCGGTTTAAAGAGACCTTATTTACCTTCTCCCACTCATTGATTTATTTTAGGCACTGCATGAGAAACACATTTTGGGTGATTTCCAACAGAGATCATATTGTAATAATGGTAATTAATTTGTAACTTTCACTTGTATTTTATCTGTTTTCCTCTACATTAATGACACCTGCCATGTCACTTTAAACATAACTTTCTCAAGTTCTCAAAAGAAAAAGATTCTCTGAGGCCAATATGACAGAGATCAGTCAGTAGAAGGCACTCAGATGGCCTCAGCTGTTAGTGACCAAGTATCTGCTACTGTATATTCCTAACTGTGCTCTTAGTTCCTTCCTGAAGAGCTAAACCTAACTATTTAAAAACTCTAAACAGTAAATGGTCCAAAATGAAGGATTACATGTTCTTAGTTGGTCATGTTAAGCTCTCTCTCCCAAGTTCTCCTGTACACAGTTGAATTGCAAAGATAGGTTTATTTTGACAACAATAGTGGAGTGTTTTTTGAATTTATTGGACTGTACCTTACATATGCTTGAAAGCCTAACAAGTGTTGTTTTTTATTTTTTTTACTCCTGTCAGCTGTTTACTAAGAGCAAAAGGTTATCAAAAGCAGGTAAACAGTTTAATTTATTCACTTATTTCAGACTCCATAATGCAATCAAAAGAGAAAGTGTGAGTGTGAGACAAACGAGGAGGAATAAAGGCATAGGAGGCACACTGAGAGTCACTTTGAGGAGGTGGGTAAGGCGCCTCAAAACGACAGTCTCAAAAAACAGACTTTATGGGAACAAGCTCCAGAGAAGTTGAACTAGTCAAGAGATTTTGAGACTCACAAGGATACCAAGGAAAGGTATCTTGGCAGGTCATAATAAAAGAAGAAAACAAGTAAGTTCCATTTTGACATTACCACATGCTTGAGTATTCTTTAAAATAAACTATATAGCAAAACACTTAGAACATTTCAGTATTTCTAAACGTGTCAGCCCACCACAATGAAACCAAGTTGTGTATTGAAGAGTAAATAATGTTCAAAAGAAAATTTTATAGAAGTCTGCGGTGGGCTGGTGCCCTGCCCAGGGTTTGTTCCTGCCTTGCACCCTGTGCTGGCTAGGATTGGCTCCAGCTAACCCAAACGACCCTGTGTTAGGATATGGTGGGTTGGATAATGACTGACTTTTATAGAATTAGAAAATGACACCTTTTATTGGCTAACTAAAAAGATTACAATATGCAAGCTTTCGAGGCAACTCAGGCCCCTTCTTCAGGCAAGATGTAATCTAACACGGTAAAACACCCTAGTACTACATTATTGAGATGAATTCATTATCACCACACCTGTTTAATCCATCCCAAAGTTGAGGGGACACATTCATTTATGTATTGAAATTTACATTTTAATATTTATGTGCATTTTCTACTCATTCAATTTTATTATATTTCTTTCAGATGAGTACTGCCATATTGTTATATACAGTACGTTAATCATTAAATTGTTTCAGAGAAAGGGAGGAGTTTTCCTTTTTTAAATGAAGAGACATTGGAAAAGGTGCAAATGCTTGTTAGCTGAAGGTCATGTGTATACTGTACACTCTTCTTTTCCTTTATTTTTCACTCATTATTTAATGTATTCATATATTTAGTCCAAATTTCCTATTTGACAATATGGTTTTGTATTCTGTTCTTGTAATAACCATCTTCTAGTTATACCACAATTGGTAGGTATAGGGAAGATCATAAACCATGACAATTTTAGCAAAGTATGGTAATTATAGTCTGTTTAAAATTATTAAATAAAGTTCCTTTTGAGGAAGAAACAGAGACTTACTGTACTGTACATGCAATACATAGATGTGCAAGAAACTTTCTACTTGAACAGATTTCTGTTTTGTTATGCTATCGTGAAGCGATATGGTCTGAATTAATACCAAAGTTTGCAATGCATAGATACCATCCAACCCGCTGTATCTTAACTACAAGGTCACAGGGGTCCGCTGGAGCCAATCCCAGCCAACACAGGGCACAAGGCAGGAAACAAACCCCGGGCAGGGCGCACGCACACACACACACACCAAGCACACACTAGAGACAATTTGGAATCACCAATGCACCTAAACTGCAAGTCCTTGGACTGTGGGAGGAAACTGAAGCACCCAGAGGAAACCCACGCAAACATGGAGAGAACATGCAAACTCTACGCAGGGAGGACCCAGTCAGTGAACCCGGGTCTCCTAACTGCGAGGCAGCAGCAACACCACACTGTACCACCATGCTGCCACATAGATACCCACTTTTTTTAAATTTTCACAATAGTGTCACAGATCAATGCACTCATGTATTCCGATGACTTCTTGATCATATTTTCCCATTGTCTATGTAAAACAGAAGCATTTAATCTGTGTTGTTATTTGGGATTTTAGGGAGTGACCAAGATGGTGCATATCAACATGTATTCTGTTATCAGTAGGCGTCACCACTGGACTTTCAAAAATTTGCATGTTTTCCAAGTGCAGTTTCATTAAGAAGAGAGGCATCTGTCAAGTGAGAATATGACTAGTGCTGTCTTGCTGTGTTGCAATCAGAAGTGTAACTTGTACTGCAGGTATTGCTGACTACTTTGAACTAATTACTTGTAACATTGCTCTTTAACTGGACAGCTTTTTGAGCTGTCACTTCCTCCACTGACATTAAATAACAACCTTAAATAAGGGGAAAAAACATTGTGGCCATCAAAGCTTTACTCTGCACTTTCTAATTCGATGTTTTTTGTTTTTTTATTGAATGTACTGTGACACACAGCAGAAAGACTCCCATTAATCTTCAACATTTTCCCATGTACATTATTTCTGGGTAGACACTGCTTCTGCACAACTGTATAGAGCATAAATACTGCCTTCCCTTTCTTCCAAATCTGTCTTTTTTAATCTCCATAACAAACACCAGGCCACTATCTGCATTTGCATTGAAAGCTTACTTCATTTTTTTACATATCATAATTTTTAGTGCATATGACTTCTAAATATTATTCATAGCATCCTAAAAATATTGTAGATTCTCCTCTGAATATTTGCTCAAGTTGATGTAAAGTATTCCTCCTGATAATGCAGTCAGTTGGCTTGAATCAAAATAAACTTTAAAAAGCAGCCAGAATTATTTCTTCTGTTACCATTTTTCAAAGGCTGTTTTCTGCCTATTCAAGTCTATATCTTTGATGACATACCCATGTATGATTCCTGTTGTTACTCCACCTTTACTGTTACCACTCCCAGGTTTACAAAATCAAAAAATCTGCACATACAGCAGCAATCAGAGGTTTTCAAGTTTCTGGATGATGGGACACAGTTGCAATCAGATACCCAAGTGGGAATGAATAATCATTTTACTGCACATGAGAGGTAAGTGTGTATCTTTAACAGCCTCCAGTGAAAACAAGAAGTCATCGTATTCAAATTCTAAATGACAGATGTGTGCTTTTCTGTATTTTTGGGGATAACTAAACTGACACTTATCCTCAGAGGCTATAAAATTCCATTCCTGGGGGAATATTTTTGTCTGTTTCTCTTTACAGCAAACTGAGATAACACATTTTTCCAATGGGGTTTACTGCAGTTCTGCTCTTGCTTTCTACTGTAGGTCACTCTGGGAGTTGTTTCTCTCTTTTATTTAAAATTCCTTTAACGCTTTTGTACTTTTTTGCATAATGTTAGCTCTCCTTTTTGTTTTTATTTAGGATGAGATATACACTTTTAGCACCTTTTGATTTCCAACTATTATATGCATATAAACCAAGCAGATCAGAGTAGTTTAAAACAATGTTCTCTTACCCTTATGTTTATATGCAGTAGCTTCTTTATAATATAATCGTGGTTATATATAATATTTTGATAGATTCTTGCAGAAATTTCCCTTTTATGACTTAAGAAGCTCTAGAGCCAGACAGCAGAGCCTAGGGAAAGAAGGAGCCAGTCAACAGAATTCTATCCCTTCAGTGCACCTCTGCTTTTTCTGCCGCTGACAAGACATCCTATAAGCCTCTTGAGAGACTGTTGAGCACTGTGATAGAAATGAATGAGCAATTTGCTTTTGTTATATGGTGTCTTTTATTATGAATATTAATTACCACACATCATGCATAAAAGGACAGAAGGAAGTTTAATTCTGAATGTGAAATGTACTGAAGAGAAGATAAGAAAAATATAAACCAGAAGCAAACAGTGCATGGTTTGGCTATATTCATTTAGAACAGGCCACAAAATAGAGCATTTCTAATTATATAAAACGAAGAAGAAAAAAAGAAAAAATGCAGCCTGGTTTATTAATAACATCATTCGTTTTAAATGTTTGAAGGCACAAACATTTACTTTGAGGCATTAGTCCTAGGTTGCCATAGTGATTAGTCATAATGGAAAAATGCCAGTGAGACTGGACAAAAACTGTGGAGAGCAGGGCCACACATTAGTATTGAGTTATCTATCCAAAGGTGAGGAAGCTTGCAAAATGACATAAAGACATTTTCTTAAAACCCCCTACTGTACCATAAAGTGGTGATTGTCAAGCAAACAACAGATGAACAGGCTGAGAGACATTATGGTTAAGAACACTGAAGAAGGATCATGGGTCTGAAAGTCTTCTATGCATTATTGATCTTACTGAGCCACTGTTGCAACTTTAACAGGGTACTAAACCTCAGAATTGGCATTTCTAAAATCTGACTCAATAACATAAATGCAGTACCATATGTAGACTTTTAAAAACTTTAATAGCTACTGTATAGAATTTTTCCAGTTGGGGCAGATGGAAAATGCTTCAGTAGCATTTTCTGCCACAGTATGTTTAGATCCAATAGGTTCAGAGCAAATACAGGTATGTGAAAAAATGTGTTGTCTCATAAACATAAAATGAAGAACTCTTAATGAAGTTTGTAATTAAAGTGATTTTGGAATGTGTGAACCATGAAGAAGGTTGATGTTTCTTCCAGACAACTGATAAAGAGTTGACAGTTGAAATAAGCTTTTCTAAAATACCCTGCAATATGCCATTACTGAAGGCAAACAGGGTGGGTGACACTAAAGCCACTTGTCAAAAATCATACTGTTGAAAGAACAGGGAGCTATCAGTTGACACTACTAGTTTTGTGAAGGTATCAGTCGTCATTTTTTTTTCTCTGCTTTAACTTCAAATTAAATATAAACATTGTGTTTTGTCTTGCACTTTGGAGCACAGGGATTGCTGCCACTATGAACATTTTTCCAGGTATCTTGGAATTCTGAGTGTATTATTTTTAGATTTGGTAATTTCTGATTTCCATGTACAAATCTCTGGCTTTTCAAATTCAGTTCACTTTACTTAAAGATCAGCAACCATTTTTCCAATGTTAAATCAAAGTGTAAATTACAATAAGCAGTGCAACGTACACAAATACACCATATGCAATACATTACGCCAGACCTTTACTTTATTCTACTCTTGATGCTGAAATCTTTAATAACACTCACCCACAGTCGCATGTGCAATACCACAAGCAACACAAGCACATTCATTCGCTTTTCTATTTAAAGTACTAGGGGGCTTTGCCCCCTGCTCGCTTTGCTCGCCAACCCCCAGGCCTGCACTATGCGCTAACCTCTTTGCCGTTCTGCCGCTCACGTATGGGGATGCAGATGTAGAATTTAAACAGATTTTTATTTTCATGGGAATTGTTACATATTCATAATGGAACTAACTATTTTACATTACAGCTAGTAATTACCATAGTAAAACATAATAATTTCAAAGTAAATTATGTTTCATGTTGCATTGGAGTCATTCGTTGCGTAATACAATTTCCTTCTGTTTGGCTTTGAAATGAACATGCAAATACTTTTTAAACTTTTACTTTTTTGAATTAATTGTTCATCAATATCGCATTGAATTTTGATTCTGTGTTTGGACTTTCATCGTGACAACGCAACGTATAACTGCCCGTAATTGAATTTCATTTCTTTCTCTCCATTAAATAAAATGACTTTTTCGAATGTTTGGCTCTGAGATTTTTTAATTGTCTTTGCAACAGCTATTCTACTGGGAAACTGTTAACGTTTTAATACAAATGGCATATCAAGATCTCCTTTGTTATCTAATGTTATCCACGGAAAATTAACTACATTACCTTTCTTGGATACATCCTTCTTTCAACAGTAATTTGTGCAGTGGAAGACCGGACGGTGTTAACGGTTATAGATATTCTACAGGATATTATAAGTTGATGTTTTCATGTTCTGCACGATCACCATAAACTGTTCAGCATAGTCTATTGATACGCATTTAACCAATTTGCTGTTTAACCGATCAACATTTTTGGCGTTAATTCGTTTGACTTGGTCATTTCTCTGTGCTAGGATTGCCCATGTACTAATTTTTCTGTTGATAACCGTTCGTGATGAAATTCTTCAATAAGATTTGGACATAATGCATCTCCTTTAATTGGGAACTTAAAGTGAGGAAATTGTTAAAATTTATAAGAGTTGAGAGAGCAGGAACTGTGTATGTCAAAAGCATTCAGACGAATGAGAGGTGAGAGGACCGTGTGTGTGGTTGAAAATGGTTGAGAGGAGGGTGGGACTTGGAAAAAATCTCATGGCCAAAGTCTAGTCTCTCCCCAGGACTTTTTTATATAATAGAGAGACAATAACAAAGTGCATCATCATTGAGGTTCTAGAATAAAAAACTACTGTCTGTACTACATCCATGATTAATGAAAGATGATTAAAGATCTTGCCACAAACTTATTTTGACAATGGATTAAATTTGAAGCTCTCCATAAACATGCTCACATTTTTACTGCATCACACTTTGCAATGGACTTTTATAAAAACGGCAAATGAAGTATCTTTTCTTCTTATTTGATTCTTTAAATATAGAAACTACTGTATACAGCTCATAATCATTTTGACTAAAAAGAGAAATACATCTGCAGATCTATCCCTATATGTATTTTTCTGAATTAGCCTTTCAGTACATAAACTGAGGTGCCTAATCTGTCCTGGGAACAGTGGATTCAAGAGAGAAATGAAGCACACACCCAGACTCAGATGTGTTGTGCCCAATTAAATATGTTGTTTATGTTAGCAACTCATTTTTATGCATTTGCAGGCCAGATTTTTGTCTTCTTTTTGGGATATTGTTGAGGTCCTACTGCAACAAATTAGCTAGTTTTAAAAATTCTGCAAGGTTTATAGTTGTTTTTAAAATTGAAAATGTATCTAACTAGCTTATTGATAAACCCAATTTAAAATAAATGTATACATTTTGTCAGGTGTATAGGGAGATGGTCAATATGCAAAATATGAAATATATTTAAGAGTAAGCAATTACATCATTATGATTAATTACACATCTTCTGCCCTTCCTTATACAGGCAGCAACAAGGGTTTTGGGGTTTTTAGGCATACAGCCACAATCAGTCCAGCTGGGCCAGCTCAGATTTGCTAGTCAACATGAATGCATGTCCTTGAACTCTGGGAGGAAAACAACGGGGATCATGGAGGAACACACAAACACCACACAGAAATCACTCCTAACAGAACCAGCAATGGTCAAAGCAAAGTGAGAACACAACACTGTTTATTGAAGCTGGTCATTCTAAAAAATGTCAGAAATTGTTGTTTGTGTAATTCAGATCAGATTTTCTGGGGGTTTTTTGTTCATCCTGGGCTGTGTTTTTAATAACATTATTAAACTGTAAGGTCAATCTAAAGGTAAACTAGTTAAAAACTAGAAGGGAGGACTGAACAATTCATATGTAAGTATTGTGGTAAAAGAAATGAACACACTTACACAGACATACAATATTACAAAATCATAATGCAAAACATGCCCAATAATATAATGCTAAATGCAGTGGCATAGCAGCCATATTGGATCTCTGGAAAAATATAAGACCACCAGCCCACCAGTACAAAGGGAAAAAAGAGCCAAATGCACTCAACTTGTTGATACGTTTTACACATAAAATCTGTTACATATTTCCACCCACTCTCAACCCTCCCCGGTACAAGCAAGCAGCTTCAACCAGATATCATTATATACAAGGATATGCAAATACAGAGGAAACGAAGACAGCAACACTATAAGACAGCAATAGTTTGACAGATCAGCCACACTGCTTTTATTGTTGTATGAAATTGAAACCACAAACATTCAGAAGAACAATCTTTGGAAAACAACACCAAATTACTCTTCTCTATGTTATATTGTTATGCTGTTAAGCTAGAAGCTGCAGATCCATATTAATTCAGTGAAAAGTAAACTATGCCACATGGGTCATACTTCAGCACAACAAATAGAAAAAAAGCATTATTGGGGTGTAACAATAAAATGATTAAAAAAAGAAGTGTTCTAAATTAATCACTGAATGAATAGGAAATTATATTCCCAGTGTCAATCATAATAGCAATTATGAAGATAATGTACAAAATGGTGCCTGTTTTAAAAACAGACTTATCAGTGATGGTAAAACTGAAATATCAGGCAAAGTCAGAGCATTTAAAGGTTGCTAGCACAGCTCTTTCATAATTCCAGAGACTTTGGTTTGAATCTTTGTTTGGTTACTGTTTTTTTTTTTTTTTGGAGTGTACACGGTTGTCCAGTTTTCTGTGACATCCAACACAATTGTGCATTAGGTGAATTTGTAAATCTGTATTAGCCTAGTGTAAGTGTGATAGAATCATCTCAATGGTGTAAAAGTAAAACCAGCACATGTGCTTGTGATTAAGCCTCTATAAACCACATGCTGCTCTTATATTAAGACATTCTCTGGCCTCTGTATATTTTGATATTATGTAGTTTAGTGTATACATGAGCTCTACTGCTTTTGTACTCAAAATGCACAGGAAAGCAAATTAATGAAGCATCATTGCAGCATTAGTTAGTACCAATGAAAAGTGTCTTTCATTGCTTGGAGATTAAACCAGAGGCGGTAGGTAGTATTGGAGTTTGCGTCTACTTTGGTTTACATTCATCTCTTAAAAAGACTTAATTTATCAGGGCTTTTTGTCAGGTAAGATACTAATCAGCATATGAATACTGGGCTATTGCTTAAGGTTCTTAGCTTAATAAAGGGATTGCACACTGAGCCGCAAATCAGGTTTTTTTTTGTTTTTTTTTTTCAGTCACCACACGTGTCAAGCACATTGTTAAGTTGGGCAAGCAGTTTTGCACATCTCCGGTTCAAAGCCCGTGGCATGCCCCTGTCTTCCATTTAAGCAGCCACACGCCTGACTAGAGGCAGGGCTCTCTGTGCGCAGCATTCTTTGTTGTGGCCTCTTCATTAAAACACAGCCTGCCGTGCTGCCTGCATCTGCACATCACTGATCGTCTGAAACAACACAAGTCTCTCAATGGGGCACATTGTAGCTTTTTAATTTGCTAAAACATATAGGCTATTTACAAATTCATCTTTTGTAGTGTTATAAATTTTCCCTTTCCCAAAAAATGAAAACAGTGTTAGTACCATTTGTATTAACATTAACTGGACAACTTTTGTCTTATTGTCC
Organism: Polypterus senegalus; assembly: GCF_016835505.1. Classification (NCBI taxonomy): domain Eukaryota; kingdom Metazoa; phylum Chordata; class Cladistia; order Polypteriformes; family Polypteridae; genus Polypterus; species Polypterus senegalus. The sequence continues at coordinate 56,989,417 of NC_053167.1, read as the reverse complement.
CTTTGGTTGTATGCATTTTACTGTGCATATAACATTTTGTATGCCATTACTATTCTAAGTACAATCAGTAAACTCTGAAAATTACATAATGATGGCAAAACAGTAACCAAAACGTACCAAAAGATTAACAAATACAAAAGGAAACACATCAGCATTTTGCTGCTGGAGAAATTTCTCCAGTCGTTTCATATCTGTTTTTATACAGTTTTAGGTTGTCGGCATCACTGAGCTGATCCTAAGCTAATCTTTTCTGAAGACTGCAGTGATTCTTTATTTAACAGTAAGAGGTGAATTTGACAGTTGAACAGTTTAGCCCCAAATGAAACCCTGGTGTTAGTTTTACAAATGCATTGTCCTGATACTGTAAAGCAAGAGAACAACACATAGCTGATGATGAATCTACAGCAGATAAAGCATCGTGTTTTATGTTTACTTTTTATTTTTCAGTGTGGAAAAATATATCTGTTTAAATTGGCATTTCAACATTTTGGCCATTTTCCATGTGGTGAACAAGTCTTTCTATTCTCCTAGTCACTAGCCTGGTTAACAGGTGTGACAAGCGATTGGCATATCTGAATGAATTTGATATACATTAAGAATTAAGCAAGATAGTGTGAATTTCAGAATTTGGACTAATGTGCTAGTCTGTAGTTATTTTCTGTTCAACATCTTTGTATTTTTTTTCAAGTAGAAACAGAAAGAATCAAAAAAGTAAAAAGTTTTAAACCCTCCATGAGTGCGCCCTGTTATATTTTTCAATATGGCATTTTGTATTACAAATGAACACAATAACAATGGTATCTATTTCTTGGAAAGGGGGTTTGCATACACTATATATCTGTATATATCTATGTACCATATATGTAAAGCTACAAGTCCCCAGCTGACTCATCAACTGACTTAAAATAAATTCTTAGTTATTTGCAGAAAGCCAAACCATTAGGTTAATCTAATGGCACTGAGGCCTAGAAAACTCCAGCCTTACCAAACAATTTCAATTTAATCATGAAAAAAAATCAGAGAGTACTATAATGAAGTTTGCAATACATAGTGAGAAATAATGATCTTTAAAGTTATCTAGAGTGTTTATCTCCATCTCTTCTATGTCTTTAGTATGCTACAAATTTCATTATTCCTATATTTACTTAGTTGGAAAAGGGGCCCTCTCCAGGCTAGTCAAAGTTGAAAATTTTGATGTTTTGATATAAATTAATATTTTCATCAAGTTACAATTACATGGATTTAGAAATATAGCCAAGATTTTGCTAATGTTGTAAATGGCTATTACTACTTGAATTGACTGATTTATAATTTATTTTTCACATATGTCTGAAAAGCCCCATTTTCAGCAGCCATTACTCCAGTGTCATAGTTGATCCTTAATTGATTGTGTTTGATTGCTAATTGATTATTAGAGAAACTACTGTAATTGTGTTAACACAGCTGAAACTTGTTATTCTGTTCAACAAAGCAAGTAGACTGTCTTTCCTGGGATTGCAAGGTACTGGCATTCCTAAAGTTCAATTATAGGTTAAAAAAATGAACAAAACAGATTTCTTAAGAAACACATCAGTCCATTGTTATTTTGGAAAATGAAAGGTTCCATGCTACAGATTTCTAAGAAAGTCAAGATTTTATATAAAGGTGCCTATTACTGTCTTGAAAGAAGAGGGCAAACTGGATCTATCCAGGATAGAAAATGAGGGGAAAGGCCAAGATGCACAACGAGGAAAAGGACATCAGTCTGTAGTGGGCTGCTTCCTTAAATACACACCAAATGCTAGTGTCATCTACAATAGCATCATACACTATATGAATAATAAATTATAAAGAATATTCATTCTCCCAGTTAGTCATTAAAATTTTGCTTGATACTTTTGATCAGATTGCAAAAATGTAATTTCAAATGACCATAAAGTTTGCATATAATTTTGTTATTTTGGAGAAAATTAGAGAAAAATTAATTTGATGTTCAAAATGTGAAGACTACTCACTGGAAACAGTACAGTCTTTGTCAAATTAATTTGAACCCAGAAATCCTATAGAATTCTTCAGTTATGTGAATGTGACAGTGATGAGTATGGATCAGCAATATATAACATCATGTCATTGGCAAAAATGGATCCTTATTGTTCAAGTCCTTCTCTTATAATTCCTTATTACTTAGCTGATTGTAACATTCTGGAGATATCCTCATTCAACTTTGTTAAAAGTTTTTTATGCATCTAGAGACAGAAGGACCTCTTGAAGGTCAGGTGCTGCAGTGTGCACTGTGAGCCTGCAAACATTGATAGTACATAACCTCCTTTAACTTAAATTCCAGTTTTATCTTGTAATATTATACACTGAAGTACTTTCCTTATTCTTTTAGCTAAAGCTTTCACTAGGGTTGTAATTATTAGTTTGGGACCACTCATTTTCAGATTTGGGCTTGGTGTACACTGCTACTTTGTTTTTTATTAATGTGAACTCAAGTTATTGCTTTGAGTTTTTGTTTTTTCATTTGATCCTCTTTCTGATTTCCAGCATTTCTGTCCTCTTACTGGCCTCAGACCAAGGTCTCATTCACACCTGTGCACTTGCAGGTGCAAATGTTAATGCATTTACATTTTCCTTGTGTTTTTGTGCATTGACACCTATTTTAATCTTGATCCCATTATTTAATAGGGAGACTGGTCTGCAGGATGCACACTCAATAAAATTTTTGTTTTTCTTTGGAAGAACCGCAGTCTTTGTTACTCAGCACAAACTGAGACTCATCAGACCAGTCTAGATGTTTCTGTCTTCAGCTGCTCAGTTTTGTTGAGCCAGTGCCTGTTGCAGTCTCAGCTTTCTGTTCTTGACTGACAAGAGTGGAACCTGACGTGGTCTTCTGCTGTTGTAGCCCATTCGCCTCAAGGTTCAACGTGTTGTGCATTCTGAGATGCTTTTCTGCTAACCACAGTTGTCTAGAGTGGTTACCTGAGTTACCGTAACCGTTCTGTCAGCTTGAACCAATCTGCCCATTCTCCTCTGACCTCTGTCACCAACAAGGACTTTCTGTCTGCAAAACCGCCGCTCACTAAATGTTTTTTGGTTTTCACACCCTTCAAATGTTGTAAAGTGTAGGAAATGTTGGGCATGAACATTAATTGACCTGTGTCGGTATGATTTTATGCATTTTCTTCAATGTGGCTTTGTCATTTTTTTGTATTGCATACACCTGTACGACTTTAGTTTTTTTTTGTAAATGTGATGTGAATTTATGACTTATTGGCATTTTAGGAGGAAAATGATTTTTTTAATGTAGTGTTTTTTTATTATACTTTGTTCAAACCTAAGAGTGCAGTTAAGTATATTAGCAGAACTGGCCATATGTGTTACAAGTTGTGTCTATTCATTTTGGTGGGGAATGTTTATGTGATTCAAACATTCCCCCTGATTTGTGTATGATCATTTTGATCACTAGCCTTGGAAAAATAAGTTTAAATAATGTTAAAACCAAATCATAGGATAAAATTAGAATTTGCCAGTCCAATGATTTGAAGAAGATGTGAAGAGGCACCTAAATGTCACCTCCTAAAAAAGTAAACTTTACAAATAGTAGAAGACTTGAATTAAGCCCAGAGTGTAATAATCTAAAGAAGAAAATCTGCACCTTCTACCAGGACAAAGCAACAACGGACAGCAATAACAGTGGTGTCTTCAGCTCTTTCAAGCATTACAAGAAGCATAGTTTTCTCGGTTCATTAGTCCATTGTGGAAATGCAATACAAACCCTAGAGAAATACTTAGTTCAACTGGCTTGGGCTTTGTATTGGAAGATTTTTGAAACAACTGAAACAAAAAAGACAGTTTTCCAAATTTGGGGGATGAAGAATTGCCCTACAGCATATAACTTATTACATGTTATGTATTTCATCTAGATTAAGAAAAAAATATTCATGCATGGTTTGAGAATGCTCAGAATGCTTCATGTGACAGGATAGGCGTCAGGGTATTGTATGCAAATTTCAGGTTGTGTGGATTTCTGTTTTTTTTAGAATGTGGAGCATAAAAATTGCAAACATTTTAGACATGAACTGAAACTGAAAACGTTTATATTTCATTAAATAAAATATAGTAAAAAGCGCACATGGCTTTCAAATATGACATTATTGTAAGTCAGGATAGCACTGAATTTAACTCCATGTAAATGCTGGGTGTCTGTTTATAGAAGGCCGCTTTCTGACTTGTGTTCAATAATTAACTCGTAATAAGTCAAGTGACTGCACTGTTTTCTTTGGTATTTAATAATTGTTCTTTATTAGTATGAAATATTTGTTTTCATGCCGTTGTATAATTTGAAAATAACTGTTTTCATTTTGTTTTATTGTCTTTGTTGGATGGTATTTGTCTGCACATGAGTATGAACAGAAAAAGAAGAAGATGGCCTTAGTTCAGTGGTTCTTAAACATTTTTTCTCGTGACCCAATTTTGCCTTTTTTTGTGTCTTCACGGCCCACAATTTCTGTGAAGCATCATCTAGGGGACACGTCCCCCTGTTACAATTGCTGCTGATTGTCATCCTCATGTCCCAGTTTCATGTGATTGATGACTGAGCGTGACCCATAGTTTAAGAAACACTGCCTTAGTTCATAGTTTATAAAGAAAATATTCAGGCCAGCAGAGAGAGGACGCACTGCTAGTAACCGACCTAATAAAGCAAACGACATTTAAAACATATGATAGCATGCGTATTAGCCTTGATCTCTAGCATCATCATGGAGTGGACTACTGTAACAGGGAAGTTGTCCTAACCTGTGCAGCAGTGGTGACCTGACTAAGGCTACGTTTTTAAAAAAGGGATTCAACTGTCCAACAGGAAGTCAAATTTACCCTTAGTGGTAGAATTAAAGAACAAAGTGAAATTGGAAATGATTACCAGGATAGAACTTAAATAACTGCTCCCTTGCAAGGACAAACTAAATGTGAAGTAAAAGATAACAGTAATCATTTACTGATGAGAAAAAGAGTAAGAGTTAAACAGAATTGGGTGAAACTGGGAAGTACTGTAGATAAACTCCACTTTCTTGAAATGCTAAAAACAAGTTAATAAGACCCAAGGGAAGGTAGTTACAAAAGTATTTTGTAGTTTTTGTTTTTTTGTTTCTTTTGCTAATAAAAAAAAAATCATAAAACAGGTTTTAAGATATTCTTTACTCTTTAAATGAAACCCGAAGTGGGGTTTATAGGAAGGCGAGCTGCAGCAATGGCTACCTGGTGGTAGGAAATGAAACCAGAATGTTGTATGAGAAGGTGGAGGGCATAAAGTGATAGAAGGAAGAGCTTTGGCCTGGCAATTTAATGGGCCATCTCAGCAGATAGGCCATGAGCGTCACCTTCTCTATCTATATAAGCAGGCTCAGAGAGGCTACTGCATTCATGTTTTGTTGAATGTTTTGCACTTTTGTGCGTGCACCATCTGGTGACACTTGTTCTACCAAGATATATAAAGGAGGTTAAGCATTAGGCTGGACCTAAAGCTTGACTGCCCTCAACCTACAACCTATAAAACCAGTCTTTGATTTGCTATTCAAAGAGTGAGATAAAATGAAAAGATAATATCCAAAGAGAATTGCACTGGTACTGCATGATCCAGCATTTATGAGGTGTCATTTTTACTTATTTAGAAACTCTATTGGGCAACATTCTTTAATCAAGTTTATAGCAACACTCTTACCCATTAGCCAAAGTCAGGCGTAGGATTAAGAGATTTTTTTAGCTGCTGTTCCTTTATTTGTTTGTGTATCTTGCAGCTATAATTGCTTTCTTAATGTGAGCATTGCTCTCTTTAGTTCTTAATGAGCCCTTAAGGGATATGTAAAATTAAATGTAATAACATATAATTGCATTAAATAAACTGCTTGTGCAGTCGTTTTGGTCAGCACCAATTACTCATATTTAAACTTTATTTCTCTGCTTGTATGTTTTGAAGAAGTCCCTCAGAACTTGTGACAATTCTTTCTTTATCTTCATTTTGCACTGCGGAATCATTAACATTTTTTTAAATTATTACAAGTTACATCGGATAAATCATTCCAATAAATAAGAAGTGATATATGACATCTGAAATACCATATCATGTAGATATGTTTAGCGTTTGGTTATCTCATTTAATACGCACAATAATTATTCCGCTGGTCGAGTAATGGCAACGCAAGCTACACAGTCCTCCTGGACCTCAGTCGTGTGAGCTACTCCATTTAAGGATATTAATATTTTCCCCGATTCTAAATAAAAAGGATAATAATAATGTTTGTAGAAGCAGAAAACAAGACAATCAATTATTCTTGGAAATCATGTCAATTAAAAACAAGAAATGACAAGGAGGACACCGCAGGAATCACGCTACACTCTACATGCCAGATGTGTACGCTGTCTCTGGCTTTAAAACAACTCTGGAGTGACGGTGGGATGAAAAGGTCAGTTGTTATTATCAGTGCTACATTTCCTGATGGGCTACAGTGGGACGACGCAACCATAAAGCTTAGAGCTCCAGATTATGGAGGAACCAGACTTTTACTCTGCAGGGTTATATATCTACTGAGAGTGCAGTGTACTGATCTTTGTGAAGTCATCATCTGATTTGGTAGGTGACATTTTCTTCTTCCTATATCTTCCACATCATAGAGTTGGTTACACCTAGCCTTGGGTACTGCATGGGTGTCATAATTTATGTTAAATATGAAGCCTACCTTGATGTGATTTCACATTTTAATCTGGATTTTGAAAACCGAAAACTAGTGAAGCTAGAAGTGTCCGGTATTTGCAAAAGTGGAGGTCTATGGAGCAAGAGTAAAAGGTTAGGAGCGTGCACTGATACAGCGCATTGCCGCACCCACCACAGGATCCCCAGATTAGGACCCAAGTGCAGCCATGCAATGGGAGACACCTCAGCACCACACTAGCTCAGATGGAGTGGAACAATGTGAGGTTTTCATGGTGGCTGGGGTGCCAATTCTGCCACCAACCCCTAGGTTTTTCCCTGCAGGTTGGAAGGCCCACATGCAGGGCAGGATGCAGATTAACGTCATACCCAGGACGGAGCAATTGCAGTTCAAGGGCCTTGCTCAGGGGCCCAACAGAGTAGAGCCACTTGGGAGCAAAAGTAAACTAGTAAACAAAGCGTGAAGCTTTTATATTGAGAAAACAGACATCAACAAAGACACACACAAGAGAATTCTGAAGGAACTGCGACCATGAATATATTGAGACCTGCCGGGTATCAACGGCTGGCACAGATACTCTTTTAGTTACCAATGGATTACAGGAGTGCTTGGACCTTGTGAATTATTGCCAAGCAGCTAAAGAAGCTTATTGCAGAAAAGTTATATAACTGGAGAACAGAGAGGTCACTACAGTTATATACATTTAATAACATAACAAGTCTTATTTAACATGAATCCATGGTAATGGGCTGAGTTGTCCCTGGAGGAGGCTTCACAGGGACCCCCTTTCTCATCCCCACATGGAACTCCTTTCCCTTCACAACCAGCATGTAGGCCTAGCAGCATAATCAGAGGTGGGCCTAAGCCCCTAATAACTGTTCAAGCTAATGATGTGCCTACAGCGGATTCTGTGGGGTTTAGTTGTTGGACTATAAAGCACAAACTTGCTTGCCCCATTCCCACTGCTGACACACTGTGTAACTCTAAATCGGTCATTCAAACTGCGAGGCGTCCAAAAGGAGAAACACAAAATTAACTGGATCAGAAGTATTCGTAATTAACTTGCGGTAAAGAGGTAAGTCCCCTAAAGTATATGTGATTGAAAGCATCATTGTGTGCGACCCTAACCTAAACAAAAAAAGCAAAGTCCAAATTCTTGTTAAAATGTTTCCTATTAGCATGAACATGCATGGGAGGAATTCATAAAAGAACATAAAGTAACACATAAAAAGAATAAAAAATAAAGCTTAGCTGTCCAAAAGGGAATAAGTAAACTAGGCCTTGTCTCGTTTAGGTAAGGCAGCTCACTCACTACATAAAGCAAATACTGTGTCAACCACCACCATAGCTGTCCCACACACTCATTCAGATGTGTGCCTACAGCATATGGTCATACAATTTCCATGCCAGCCAAGCCTTTAACCCAAGATCAAGGGGTTACTGGCCGTAAGAGATCTTTAGACCACATCCATACAGTTTGAGGTCAAGAACATCCTCTGAAAATCCTGGGTTTTTTTTCCCAGATTTCATTCTGGCATTCAAAGGAATCCTGTTATTCATGTGCTCCGATTTCCAGCACATGGCACCTTTATTTTCTTCCGTGTGCCTGTTCCTCATATGAAGGAGCAGAGCTCCACCAATTCCATGTGGGAATTATCTGCTGGACAATAATGCTCTGGAGAAGTTCTCTTGGCATATCACCAGTCCCCCATAACCTGTCCTTCATTTCACTGCTCAAGGAGTAGATAGTTCCAGTAGGACACCCTTTAAAACCATGAATCGCCATCTCTCCATTCCCCCATGTTGGCACCTCAGTTGAAGTGAGAACCCTTATTGGGCTCATCTCTTCCCAGTGTTCCTTACTGTTCTGCTAATCTGTGGACATTTTTCATAAGCTTCTTGTGTCCTCAGCTTCTTGTGTCCTCAGTAAGTACTGTAATTCCTGCAAGTTTACCAGAGCAGGACTAAGTGATGAAAAGCATATCCCCTGTACCTTAATGGCTGTCAGTCACCTCAGTTGTCCCAATGCTGAGTGGCTCTTTGAGCAGTAAGCATTTGTAGAATTGTAGGAAACAAGGAAATGGCTACTTTACCACACTACTGCCTTCAATTGTTCATTTCTAACCTTGAGCACTCTGTTGCTATGGGTATAAATGCTTTGTAAGTTTCAATACAAGTAAGCAAAGATTTCTGCACAAAATACATTCGAGACTATAACACATTTTTAAGACTAAACTGACTCTACTTGATTGTAACCCTTTTGGTGTATGCTAAAAATGGGTTGTATTTACATAAAAGTCTAATTACAGGTCATATTAAACCATAATGAATACAGATACGTTAAATAAATACTAAGGTTAACCAAATATTATAGTATATTAGGAAACAGGAAAAAAGCAACATAAAACTAAAATTGACACTGAAGGCCTATTGCACCCTTTTAGAGACATTACTCAGGGACGATTTTGTCGATTCTGTATTTTTCCTGAGAAGCTGTCTCCTTTGGTGCAGCCCAGAGAGCCATTTTTGATTCCTCGCTCTCAAAGTGGCTCTCGGTGGGCACCGTTTTCAGTGACTGTCACGCTGAAACTGGAAATGACGGACACTGCTGTGCTGTAAACTGCACAGATAAATCCCCTTGTGTTTGAATGATTTACTGTGCCGTCTCATTATGGGCAATATCTACAGAGCAGCGAGAGATTCAGCATTTGTTTAAGTGCATTTCTTTTTAAAAGCAAAGATAAATTGCCTAAAATGACTATTTCAAAGAGACTGTGTGGTGGGTCATGGAATCGCTACATTTGATTTGACTGAAGGAGAAAAGAGGAAAAGATTTCAAGTAACGCAACAGGAACGATGTTTTTGCTGGTTTATCCTGGAGATTGCAGATCAACATTTGCTGAAATGTCACAATATTTTGCTGTTCTGTGGTATAAAAAGAGAAATATGGGGAATTTTAAATGTTGGTGGTTCGGTTTTTAGTACTGCTGACTCGCAGCTCTATGGTCCTCAGTTCAATAACCGGCTTGCTCACACTATAGGCAGGATCTGTATGTGTGGGGTTTATCCACTAAACATACATTTTTTCATCTCCTGACTCTAAATCCATCCATCCATTATCCAACCCGCGATATCCTAACTACAGGGTCACTGGAGCCAATCCCAGCCAACACAGAGCGCCAGCCCACCGCAGGGCACACACACCAATTTAGAATCGCCAACGCACCTAACCTGCATGCCTTTGGACTATGGGAGGAAACTGGAGCACCCGGAGGAAATCCACACAAACACTGGGAGAACATGCAAACTCCATAGAGGGAGGACCCGGGAAGTGAACCCAGCTCTCCTTACTGCGAGGCAGCAGTGCTACCCACTATGCCACCGTGCCACCCTGACTCTAAATGATCTTGTTTTATATGAGGCTCAGGTTATTGTGCTCTGTGACGAGTTGATGCTAAGTCCAAAGTGGCTTCATACCTGATCCAAAACATCTACAGTATCATTTAGATATACAGTATTTTACGCAGAGGTTTCCTAAAGTGCTGTAATAAGTCCATGGAAGTAAAGTGTGCCCAAACTCATGCCAAAAATAAATTCCTCTGAGATGGGGCAATCCTGAAAGATGCAGAAGACCACAGGCCGCTGAACTCATATTCACTGAGGTGGATTGACGTACTTGCTAAAGCTCCACACCACTCCACTGCCTGCTTTTTCTAATTGTCTCCAAAGTTAAAATGGCCGGTTTCTTTGTCATCTTTTCATAACTGCCCACTTGGAATAATGCAACGTTCACTCCCAGGTCTTTCTGCAAGACATACAATCAGACTCGAAATGTAACAGAAGTATGCATTTCGAGTCACGTATAAGGAAAGTAACACAAAGACACAGCTTTTTAAAAATGACTCTGTAAATAAAGAATAGTCTTGAGCCATCATTACCAATGAAATTCCAGGAGGGTGTCCTTTTATGACAACTGGCCAGTGGAGCCATGTATGTAAACAGCTGAGTCCTCTGTGGCAAGACTGGTTAAGCTTAACAGAACAAATCCTTTTATCGGTTGGGTTCATTTAGATAGATAGATAGATAGATAGATAGATAGATAGATAGATAGATAGATAGATAGATAGATAGATAGATAGATAGATAGAAAGTCAGTATAGAAATCAGTATATATTGATAGATAGATAGATAGATAGATAGATAGATAGATAGATAGATAGATAGATAGATAGATAGATAGATAGATAACTTTATTAATCCCAAGGGGAAATTCACATTACATCACATATTTAAATATAGTAACATCCCTATGCCATTAAGTAATTATTAAACATTTTAAAAGTCTTTGACATGCACATTTATCTCTGAAGAGAAGCTTCTTATTTTGAAATAAAAAAAAAATAATAATTATATTAATTGTGTCTTCATTGCCTTGGTTACCGTTTAGAACCTGACAGACGCAGGACATCTTGGTAGCACAGGAAAGGCACACCCATAACACTCATAAATTCGCAGACAGATAATAAAACACATTGTGGTGGACGGCCGGGACGCCCCTTTGACACTGGATTTGGGGGAGCAGCCATGGGATGCACACTACGTCCCCCAGAACACGTGGTGGCCCCCCCTGGGTTGCATCAGGGCCACAATTGTGGAACACTGCAGCTCATCCCTGTTGGGCTCCGTGGCCACCACCAGGGGGACCTACACGGCTTCCTGTAACGCAGCCACACCCGGAAGTGCAGCCTCAATTAGGTTAATTATCACCTCAAGCACTTCCGGGTGGGCTATAAAAGGCGCCTGCAGCCACTACTCGAGGCCCCAGAGTCAGTTGGAGGAGGACAAAACTGCTTAGGAGGAGTGGTGGAGAAAGACGAGTGATTTTTTTGGCTGAAGAAAATCCTTTTTTTTTTTTTGTTCATTTTACCCATATCTCTGCTGTGAGTGTGTGTCGGGCTGGCGCCTATAAAGCACAATATCCCACAACAAGCAGGGATATACTTTTGTGTATTTTCTGCAAAAGTTGCTTCCATACAGGTCTGAACACCCCAGATAACGTGGCAACACTGTTTGTGCCTTCTAAGTGGGAAGAACAACCTCTGGTAGAATCCTGTCACCCACACTTCCAGCTGCCTAACGTCTGGAGAGATTCGTTTACTTTGTCATCACCTGCTTTTTAAAGAGTACATGGAAATCACAGTCTGTTCCAGCCCAGGACATAAGACCGGTCCAGTCTCTGTCTTAAGGTGTTTTCAGGATCATGTATAATCTACATCAAGGTTCATCTCCAGAATTCACCTTACTATTCTTTCATAAGGTTTATCTGTGAGCTTCCTCCTGGCTCAATGGTCTGATTCTCCATGTACACTTTTCCCTATTCATTCGTGACTCTCCATGTTTATGCCTACACCTTCTGGGAGTGAGTCTGTAATGTGATGCTCTGTAGTTCCCAACATGCACCCTGTTTACTCGGCTAAAGAGATGGCGGAGGGCCCCCACTGAGACCTGTCATACATGCATCTGGCCTTGGCTACCTAATGTACTGTGGTGCTGCCATTGCTGTGTTGCTTGTGTTTACTGCTTTATGAATTATTTATTTTTTCAATACATTTGATGCCTTTTGAAAAGTAGTTTTCTTAGAAAAGCTCTTTGTGGCCATGTACAGGATGAAGGGAACTATTGATCATCAAGAACATAACAAGTTTGTCAGCCTTTAACATTACGTTCTCAAGAGGTGTTTAGCTTAAATAAAGCCTTCCAGAGCAACTGGTGAGACAGTAAACTAAATTCAGCCTAGCAGTCAAAGCAACACGGCATACCCCTCCAAATATACAGCACAGTGGATACGGTGCAAGGTCAGGAACTGGAACACACGCTAGGCTGACCCAGGTCACTGTGTGAACATGTGGAGAAGATACAAACCCCAGTGCAGGGCCGTCGTACCGGCATCAGAGCGAAACAGAAACATACATAGGCATCAGAAACATTGTGGGCCCGTTGAGCCCGTACATTAAGACAGCCCAGCAGTGAAGAAATCAATACTGTAGACACATACTGGATGTGAGTTTACTCAACCTGTTGTTGTTGTCTGCGGTGGGTTGGCACCCTGCCCAGGATTGGTTCCTGCCTTGTGCCCTGTGTTGGCTGGGATTGGCTCCAGCAGACCCCCGTGACCCTGTATTCGGATTCAGCGGGTTAGAAGATGGTTGGTTGGTTGGTTGTTGTTGTTGTTGGCCGCTTAACATTTATCACAGTGCATACAGTGGAACGTGTCAATGAAAATGAATGACCATCCTTTGTCTTACATGATCAAACATCTTTCTACAGTGAACACCATTACGCGTGCCCAGCTATGGTGCAGTGGCTGGAGGGAGGACAGGTTAAGCACCTCACTCGGGGTCACGCAGTGCGTCAGAGGCTCGGAGTGAAGCAGTCACCTTGTGCATTGCCGGCCAGTACTTCAGTTATTATGCCACATTGATTGATGGATTTATTGATTGAGAGACTTCATCCCTCCCTGCTGTTTGTGTCTCTTGCACTTCAAAGTTTTGCTGTTCTCTTGCCATCACTTTCATTAATCTCTGACCTTGTGGCATTCAAGAGAGCTTTTACTTTGCTGGATTAAATATTCCTTCTGAAATGCAAGGGAACCTGAGAGAACAGACAGCGTCAGTAATCACTTAATGAGTCCCAGTTGTCGAAAGGTGTTAATGGCGGTTTGGGAAGCGTTTTCTGGGTTCACTTTTCACAGCAGTGGCCTTATGTGGTATGATATTTCTTTTCAATTGAATTCATCTAAAAATGAAACATTTGATTTGTCAGTCAACAACATCTCAAAGAGTCATTACTCTACAGAATAGCCGACCAGAAGGTCTCCAGTCTTTACAGCACACAGGCTCTGCTCCCATGCCTGTGCCCCAGGACTCCAGAGAGTCAAAGGTGACAAAAGCTGAGAAGAGATTTCAGTGCTCTGTGGTTTCTCAGCAGTGGCTGCAGGACCACAAGCGTTGCAACAACCGTTTACCACGAGAAGCTGAAGGCTCGCTCCGTAACGATTTCTAGAGCATGTTTACTGTATGAGAAAGATACAACAGGAATGACAGAGTCCAAGAATAGCACAGCATGATGGGAAGTGAAACCAAATTACAAAATCAGAATACCAAAAGCTTAGCTTTTCAGGGCTCCAAAAAACTATCTAATCATCCAAGTAAAAAATAGTCAGTCATTGACTGTTAACCCCTCATCTTCCTCATTTCATGGCAAGTGACACTGGAAAAATGAACGGCACCAGGCAGACCTTAAGGTTCTGTAGGACATTATGATTGAAATAGAAGCTTTTAAAGTATAACTTTAATCTGTTTTACTTTTTACACTTAATGTTAAGAAACTGCTAATTTTACCGATTACTACACCCAGATCTATTAAAAATGGATTGCTTTTGTTATTTATATTTAAAAAAAATAGATGATCACCAGCAAACAGCATAGTGCCCAGTGTGACTTTTGCCCATTTGGCACATGAAAATTAATTCTGTATGGACTGAAATAAAGGCAGAAATAACAAGAGAAGGTATTGCACTGTAAGTGGTTCATTAGCACAGTGGTGTGTGCTCTCACAGCACCTAAGGGTGGGACTGAATCCCTGAGCGGCCTCTGTGTGGAGCTGGCATGTTCTGCTTTGTGTGTTTTTCTTTGGGTACTCTGGTTTTCTTCCTGTGTTTCATGGCCCAGTGGTTCAAAATTGACATCAATTCACTGTCAATGGATTTGCATTTCAGAAACCTTGCAATAGACCTGTGACACTTCCAGGATGTTTTCTGCCTAGCAAATTTGCTTCTAAGGAGGGATTTTGGCTTCCTACTGCTCTAGGAGTGGGTTATGTTGATTCATTAAAGGATAGGTGGATGGATGGCATACAAGTAATAAATGATGTGAAGTATACATAAGGCACAGAACCTATAAATTCAGCTGTTGATAACCAGAAACAGAGAGACATACTGCAACTACTATTTCTACATTTCAAGTCTTACAGTCAAAACATGTTTGGATTCACAGGCTTGATGAACACGCATTACACATATTACTTCAAGTATAGGTCAGTCACCCTCCCTTGAATGTCCCCCAGGGACAAATAAAGATCTATCTATCTATCTATCTATCTATCTATCTATCTATCTATCATACAGTGACTTTAGTGTATTATATAGTGCCTTTCATATCTATCTATCATACAATGATTTTAATGTATTATATAGTGCCTTCATATCTATCTATCTATCTATCTATCTATCTATCTATCTATCTATCTATCATATCTATCTATCATACAATGACTTTAATGTATTATATAGTGCCTTTCATATCTATCTATCTATCTATCTATCTATCTATCTATCATACAGTGACTTTAGTGCATTATATAGTGCCTTCATATCTATCTATCTATCTATCTATCATTTTGGTCCACCAAAACAGATGTGAGTGTAACAAATTAGAGTTGGCACCTCATTCAGCTTGTAGAAACACATCATGGGCTATATCCTCAGACATCATTCCCACCAGGCAACATTCTCCGTATGTTCCAAGTATGATTCAAAATACAAAAGGCAGACTCTCACATAACCTTGTAAGGTGTAATACTCACTAACTCGTTTTTCTACCAAGGTTTACAACACATCAAAATATATAGACATCCACCTGCTTCTGTCAGCAGTCCTGCTCTCCAAAGGAATATTGCGGTTTTCTTTCATGCTACTTCCAGCTCCAACGTCTCGTAGATCAAGAGGGCGAGGGCCATGACCAGGTGGCCTACTGGCCTTTCCAGGGCTCAAAGAAACAGAAGGTTGAAAAGAACAAAAACATATCGTTCCATGCATGTAGATGAAGTTATTCCATTCATTTTCACAATGAAAAGGACTGACTGTAGTGGTGTATTTTATTGTGAAACTTGTCAATAACAGTTTTCTGGATGTTAAGGGCATTTGTCCAGTTTCTTTTATAAAATGTTTAAAAATAATTATGTTGCAAAACAAGCTACAGTAATTGCTAGTGTGTAAGGTGTGGCTCTCCTTTGACAATGCGGAGTCTTTTAGGGCAAGAAGATGGAATAAAAATGTAAAACGCCAACACAATACACATATTATTTGGTATCCCTGACCTTAGGCACAAGAATCCCAGTATCTACAGGTGTAGGAAGGCACACTGTAAACTAAGTTATTCCTATCTTCACAAAATCCTATATTTCAAGTTACTAAGAACAACTGGCATAGGCAGCCATGCAATTTCCAAATAAGGCATTAACTTTAGAGTCAACATGATAAATATCTCACAGAAATTACCAACAGGAAAATTAAAAACAATATTCTTAAAACACAGCTCTAAACTTTCACGACTGCATATTTGTATTTCAATGGCTAATGATGATATACAGTGAACTCAGAAAGTTTTCACACTGCTTCACTTTCTGCACTCTTTATTGTGTTGTACTTATCATTTTTAATTTATACATTTGTGATTTTTGCCCATCGGCCTACACTCAGTAATAAATAATGACAAAGTGAAAATGTGCTTTCAGAAATATTCCCACATTTTTAAAAAATCAAAAACTTTAATTCTTTCATTCATATGAATATTAAAGACACTTGATTCAGTATTACAGTATATACAGCCTTGAGTTTTGTGGAGTAAACCTTTACAAGCTTTGCATACCTGGATTTGGGCAGTTCATGCAGTTTTCAATAGCAGATCCCCTCAGGCTCTGTTAGACTGAATGGGAAGTGCCCATCAGGTGGCATCTTCAGGGGTCTCCACATGGTGTTTCAGACTGGGCTTTGGCTGTGCCACTTGGGGCACTCAGAGACTTGTCCCAAAGCCACTCCTATGTTGTCTTGGCTGTACACTGAATGTTATTGTCATGCTGAAAGGTAAACCTTCGCCCCAGTCTGAGATTGTTCATTCTATAGCAGGTTTTCTCCAAAGACCTTTCTCTATTTGGCTACGTTCATCTCTCCTGACAGCATGATGTGTTTCATTATATGGATGGTATTAGGAAGGAGATGAGTAATGCCTGGTCCTCACCAGATATAGTGCTTGGAGTTCTGCTCAAAGAAATAAATTCAGGTCTCATCGGACCAAAGAATATTTTTTCTTAAGCTCTCAGGGTCCTATAAACTGTCATATGCCTGATGGATCGATGGAGTGCTGCTGAGATGGTCGTTCTTGCAGCAGGCTTTCCCATCTCAGCAGAGGACTTCTGAAGGTCTGCTATAATGATCATTGGGGTCTTGGTCATCTCACCAACAAAGGCCTTCTTTTCCTGGTTTCTCAGGGAGAATTCTGATGGTGACAAACTTCTTACATCTTATAACTATTGAGGTCACTGTGCTCTTGGGAACACTAAAAGCTTTAGAAGTGGTATTATACCTTTGCCCTGATCTATGCCTCACCACAACTTGATCACAGATGTATGCAGAGAGTTCCTTGGACTTCCTCGCATGTTTTTGTCATGACATGCAGTGTGAATTGCGGACTCTTCAGCTTGTGCCTTTCTGAACAGAGCACAAACAATTCAGTGGGCCACAAGTAGACTCTACAACAACAACATCTATTTATATAGCATACAGTTATTTTCATACAAACAACGTAGTTCAAAGTGCTTTAAAGGAAACTTACAGGAAAAGAAAAACAAATAAGATTAGGCAATAATATTAAAAATTAAGTAACAAGGAAAGAAAAAAAGTAATGAATCTAAACGATCTTAAAAACAGATAAATCTGAAGTAGAGGAGTAGTGTCCTTCTATAACAGTGTCATGATGTAAGTCTCTAAGGATTAGTCTGGGGATAAGGTCAGATGGCCGGGAGGGCAGAAAAAACAAAAGGAAAAACTCCAACAAAATCTGCAGGGGTTCCAAGGGCAAAAGACTGCCAGGCTCTCCCTGGCCATTCTACCCATCATCACCACAGAAGAAGCGGAAAAGACAGCAGAGAAAAGTAGAGATTAGTAAAAATGGAAGATCCCTGAAGAATATGAGAATTCTATGCCCATACAGTCTGTCAGGAAAAGAGCTCAAATGTAGCTATGAGAAAGCCAAATTAAAATAATGGCTTTTAAGAAGTTTTTTTTTTTTAATGTTCCATAGTATTAGCCTGGTGAATTTCAATTGGTAAACAATTCCAGATTTTAGGTGCTGCCTCACCACTTCTTTTAAGCTTGGCTCTTGGAATTATAAGGTAAGCAGACCACCATTGGAAGATCCAAGTATATAACCTAGAGTGCATGGAAACGGGAATTCCAAAATATAGGAAAGGGCAAGATTATTTAAGTCGTTATAAACCATTAGTAGTATTTTAAAGTCAGTTCTGAAAGAAAACGGGTAAGCAATGTAACAACGCTAAAACTGGTGAGATGTGCTCAGGTTTTCTAGTTAAAACTCTGGCTGCTGCCTTCTGCACTGATGGTAACAGATTGATGTCTTTCTTTTCTATTACAGTAATCTAGAAGCATGCACTAATATTTCAGCATCTTCTAAAGTTATGAGGTCTAACCTTTTAAAGTTCTAGACACATTCCGAGGGTGACTAACACAAACGGTATGCAGTGGAGCACAAGTTGGAGTGCCTCAGCAAAGAGTTCGAATACTTCTAGAAATAAGAGATTTCAGTATTTGTTTGGAAATAAATTTGCAAACCTTACTGAAAGGCTGCCTCGCAGTTAGGACACCCAGGTTTGCTTCCTGGGTCCTCCCTGCGTGGAGTTTGCATGTTCTCCCCGTGTCTGCGTGGGTTTCCTGCTACAGTCCAAAGACATGCAGGTTAGTTGCATTGGCGATCCTCAATTGTCCCTAATGTGTGCCGGATGTGTGTGCCCTGCAGAGGCCTGGCGCCCTGCCTGGGGTTTGTTTCCTGCCTTGCGCCCTGTGTTGGCTGGGATTGGCTCCAGCAGACCCCCGTGACCCTGTGCAAGGATATAGCAGGTTGGAAAATGACTGACTGACCTTACTGAAAGCCTGTTTTCACTTTATCATCATAGGTTATTGAGTGCAATTGATTGAAAAAAATAGTAAATTGATCAATTTAAAGTTAAACCTACAACACAATAAAGTGTGCAGAAAGTGAAGGGGTCTGAATACTTTGTGAATCCATTATATAAAGGGTCTATTGCTTCATTCATGGTTAAACAGACAGCCAACACCCATAGATATTCTTTTAGAAACTGTTGCAACAACATTTGAGTTACCTAGACTTCTTAACGTTAAAACAAGGCACATGAGTCTCTTTACAAAGATCTTTCCCACCAAACTCATAAAAATGCATTGTCAGAGGAATGAATCATGTAAACAGAATATGTGGTATCCACACTTTGAAGGATATAGCTTATCTGGAAACAGTTGAAAAAGTAAAGTGTGTTACTTACCATTGGCTGCTGCAAGTCAAGTCGATGTTCTTTGCAGACTAATCAGAGTTTCAATGACAATCACTGGGCTGGACTTCAACCTTAGTTTCGCTCTGAATGACTGAAGCCATGAATGTGTAGTGGCCAGATTTCATGCAGTATTAAAATATATATGAAGAAAGGCAATCAAGCAATAGGAAGATGAAATGTAGGCTCACTGCATGTTCCTTGTGTGTTTGGAAATACTGTATATACAGTAGGTACTAGATATTTAATACAAAATCACTTGCAAAGTAATCATTAAGTAGTATTTGTAAGTTATAAAAGGAACAATCTGATCTTTTTTATTAACTAATAGTGTCCCCTTCATTATTTTGCATCCCTCTAAATCAGCTCTAAATCAGTCACCCTCTGATGGACAGTCCACTGCCTCGTACCCAGTGCTGCAGGATGGCCTCCAAGTGACCCTGAATTGAATTAGTCAGGCCTCAGAATGCTGTCTTATGCATATATTCTGAGTACCTGCTATAAACATCTTACTTAGCCCCTAAGCATGCAATGCCAACTCCACCTCTGTTTTCCACAGTGGCATGAGCATTGGCTCTCCTGCTTCTGGTGTAGCACTCTCTTGCATGGAGGTTTTCTTCTGTGCAGTCCTAGTGGTAACTTGGCCCCCAGGAACGTCTTGCCAGTATAACACATCCTTTCAGAGAAAATGCTGAAGTTTAATTAAATTGCAATTATAACAGTTGATACAATTAGTAAATGAGCAACTTTTTATTATATACAGGGTGGCGCATGAAAAACCGAACCATCTCTGAGCGGCTGGCCCGAGCTATTATACAGGTTGGTGCCGTCGCGATCACGGGGCCTCAATGTCACGACGGGCTCAGCAGGCCCCAACTGTGCATTAGTAAGGAAGCTGTGAGCCAGTGGGTACAGACGTGCGTGAAAGAGATCCGGAAGATGCATTCTCTGCAACAGAGGATTGGAGTAGTGGAGGCGTACTGTATGTGTCTCGGTTCTTTTAAGGAAACGCGGGACATTTTCCCATTGAGGTTTCCTAGCGTAAACCTACCAGCAAGAAGCAGTACTCACGAGTTGGTGAACAAGTGGCATAAGACTGGGTCAGTTGCAAACTGACAAAAGAATCAGGCCCTGTCCGTTCGTACACCTGCGGTCGTAGCAGATGGCCAGAAGCCCTAGGAAATCAACACGCAAATTGACACAACAAGCGAATGTTTCGCGCAGGTCTCGTCAACGTGTGTTGCATTCACTACAAATTAAGCCGTAGAGAATAACTTGTGTCCAAGAACTGAAGGACAGTGACAAGGAAAAACGTGCATTTTATTGCACGTGCCTCCTTCAGACAATCGCAGTTGGATTTTTGTATTGCATATCATTTGTTTCGTGTACGGGCTAAGAAACGTACATCGACGTTGAAGTCGGAGATGGTTCCGTTTTTGAGCCTTCTCATGCTGCCTAGAAAAGAATAATTCTTTACTAGCTGACGCCCACCATAGCATACGGCGGTGTAAGAATAGGAATGGAGAACGGTGAGAAACTAATTCAGAAATCAAGAAGAAGGAAATACTTCTTGAAATACGCAGTTGTGAATAGGTGTTTTGCCGGAGACAACAGATACAGTAATGAGTTGAAAGATCTAATCTCGGAAAGAGCTTGAATTTCAGCTTCACCACCATAAACTCCAGATGTTGCCATGTATTGATAGTACTCATGACTTGTTGTGATAACTCGACTTGCTTTGGAAAGAACAACAGGAAGAACTTCTCCAAATCTGTTCCAATGTGATACAAAGAAATCTACTGCCCTATGTCGTAATGAGAGTGCATTGCCTTCATCAACCGTTTGTGTCAAGAAATAACCCACTGATGGGAACAAGCAGTTGCTGGATCCTGGAATGCAGATGACATTGTACAAAAACCCGTAGACAGAGAAGATACTGTCATTCATTTTATAACAAAGGCTTAGGAAACAACCGTTGCAGTATAATGAAAATAGCAAGGAGCGAAACCAATGCCAATGGTCAAGGGAGTACCTACCTCAAGCAGGCTACGGAAAAGACTCCCAGGCGCAAACAGGGTCAAAGTGAAAGGTCACGCAGTCAGGCTAGATATAGGGCAGTGACGTCACACCAATGGGGTCATGAGAGAGGAGCGGGGAACATCGTAGTCCGAAGGAAGAATAGGAATCGAATAAAGCGGAGTGGAGGTGTATGGGAGGCTGCAGGCAGCGTGGGGAAGGGTTTGGAAGAGGACGAATAGGAATCAAGAAATGCCGTGTGGGCTGCGTGTGGGCGGGACCGGGTTTGTAGAGGAAGCAGGACGAACCAGAAGAGAAATATATATAAGAGACTACTTGGAGAGAGTATAGTGACAGCACAATGAAGTTTTGATTGCAGATTACTGTTTGTGAGACATGTCTAAAAATGGGGTTTAGTTTGACATATTGTAGAGGAAGGCCATTCGTATACAGTAAAACAAGTGTCTGTAAATATGAGGAGTGTTAGCAAACAGATTGCTATCTTTATATCACTTACTTTGCTCAAAGATCACTTAATCTTTTAATTTTCTGATTCTAAGATTTAGAATGTACTCCCTTTTGGTTGCTGTCACCTCTGCTCCATTGCATGCCCCACCTCATAACTGTCTGCCATTTGTATTTCTTGATTATGGCACATACCTTTAAATAAAATACAGTGTGTGACGGACAGCCGGGTCCCATGCCCGCTTGGTGGCAGCCTCCCCGGCTGTTATTCGTTTCCCAGTCTCCCACATGGCTCCATGGGACATGGAGTTCTCTACAGCCTGGTTGGGAGATAGGGTGGCCGTTAGGGGGTGCTGCCAAGAACCAACAACCAGGTTGGACGAGTTATCAGCCCCACCCGGAGGTGCAATCAGGGCCAGCTGGTCAAGCACCTGGAACACTTCCGGGTGGGCTAGAAAACTGGCCAGCCTCCCTTCATTCGAGGCCAGAATCGGGAGGAAGAGGACGAGCTTGCCTGGGAGGAGTGGTGGTGCCAGGAAGGGTTGTTTGAGCTGTGTTTTGTGCTTTTGGAACTGTGTTGGGCCTGTGGGACACGGGGAAGACGTGCCCTACAGCTGAAGAAAACTAATAAAAGCCTGTTTGTTTTACACGTGCCTCTGCGTAAGTCTGTGCCGGGTCGGGCGCTATATAGCGCCTTTTACAAGTGTTAAACTTCCACTAACTATAAACATGCCGAGTAACGACCAATAAACTGTGATGTGTGACTATGACATTCAGGAGCTTGTCTGGTCGGCAGGTCTAAGTGAGGTGGCAGACATGCAGTCCCTTGGGCTACAGGTTTGAGAACTGGTCAGTATATTCCTCCTGTTTGCCTCCGTTCATTAGCTAATTCTGTTCACTTTCTTTTTGTACTTCAGTCTTTTCAAATTTGTTTAGTATGTTTTAGGCTTTTGACTTTACTTTTTGCATCAAGGATTATGTATTTTTGAAATTTTAATACTTTAGATTTTCCTCTTTGAGTTCCCTTTGTATTCTTTTGAAATATTGTTAATTTTTTGTTACTTCTGATGTTTTTTAATTTATAAATTAAATGAGTTGTGTTTATTGAGCTAGAAGCTTTATTCCATACCACGTATAATGGAGCCCTCTTCTTTGTTAAATACGTCAAGGGTGCGGCCCTCTCGGAGAAACGAGGCACAAACTGGCAGTAGTAACTAGCCAACCCCAGGAAAGCTTGCACCTGTCTCTTGGTACTTGGACGGGGCCATTCAAGGATGTCTTTGATCCTTGAGCATTGTGGTTTCACCATTCCTCTCCCTACTAGGTAGCCTAAATACTTGGCCTTGTTAAATCCAAAAAAAACATTTTTGCGGATTGATGTGGAGGTGCCCAGGATGTTAAACTGTCCAGCTTTATTCCTACAATACATCCTGCCTTCTTAACAAGTTTGTCCAGGCGTGAGACGTCCATCTTCTTTATGCTGCCTCCCCAGCACACCACCGAGTATAAGAGGGCGCTCGACACAACCGTCTGATAGAACATCTGCAGCATCTTATTGCAGATGTTGAAGGATGCCAACCTTCTAAGAAAGTATAGTCAGCTCTGTCCTTTCTTACACAGAGCATCAGTATTGGCAGTCCAGTCCAATTTGTCATCCAGCTGCACTCCTGCACTCAGTCACTTCCTTTACTCTTTTACTTTACTCAGGCCCTTTAGTTGCCTCCTACTTGCACATGTGTGTGACGCAGGTAATCCAAGAGGAATCTCAATGCTGTTAGTCACTTGACATCACTTCCTGCAATGGGCTTTAAAGCTGCCATCTTACCTCCATACAGGCAGCTCTGTTTTGAACACCTCTGTTCATTTTTAAGCCTATTTTGCAGCCGTGGACCAATATACGGGTGGCTGCCCTAAACCTTTACAATGTCTTTGCCTCATCATTGTTGCACCTGGCACACTAAGCTGTGACATGTCTTTGAAAGGCTAGGCCTCCAAGAGAGCTTTCAGAATGTCCTTCTTATTTGCTGGTGGGTATAACAACCCTGAAAAATTGCTTCTGTGTCTATCAGAGCCTTCTGTAGAATATGCAGCTCCCTTTGTACAGTGCTACATTTAGTTTTATGGTTTTGTTTTTAAGCCATTCATTTTGTTGTGCTTCTAGAACTACAAAATTACAAAAACGGGTGAGGGTTTCAAAAAGAAACACAAACACAGGGAACATAAAGATATTTATAAGTACATATTTTTAAACATAACAAAAACAATAATACAGTCAACATATTGATAAAGTGAAAAATGAAAAGAACAAATGTAACAGAAATAATTATACTAAATTATTAAAACTGAAAAATGAATGAAAAAGAGAAAAAACATACTGTAAGTCATTGAAGAAACCCTGGCCAAAACATAACAATGGTATAGGAAGTTACAATTCATGCAATGACGCCCTCTTTTGCTGCAATGTGCTCTTTTGAAAATGTTGTGATAATTGCACCACTGACTGCATCATTTCTACGTGTAAGTACATCAACTGTCATCAGGTACATTATAAATGTGATTAGGAGAATAAATGATCCGTGGAGAGTGCCAATACACCTTGCACATGATCCACCAGTCCTCCTCTGATGTATTCCTCTTAATGTATCTGATTGTTCCCAACAACAATGATTATTCTGCAGCAATGACTGATGTCAGATTGTCCCATTATTATGTTCATATGGCTACACAAAGAGCAAGAACTGGGATGATAACAAACTCACTAAATTGTTACACCACTGATCAGCACATTTGTGAGCCCTTCTTGGTGTAAGGTGGCAACAATACAGTCCCCCAGATGAACAGTATGGCTTTTTAATGTGCAGACTGAAACTGAGTACTGTAGTGGAGGTGTGAGGAAATGTAAACATAATGGCGATAACATGGTTGTAATCTGTTGATAAGCATGTAAGGTTATGCCTGTATCCTTTTTCAGTCATTCATGTAAACTGGCTCTCTATTTGTGGACACAGTTTTTGTCACTCTAGGGTATCTAATACCAGTAGACTGTGGAAGGACAGAGGAACATTTGGTCAAGGAATTGAAGTGGAAAGTAAAACGCATACAAGTAAAAGGACTTGTCTTCTTTTATAAGCTGGGTCAACTGGGGCAGTATGCAACTGTATTCTGTTGTGAATGGTGCCCTGGAAGCATATATTCGGAGGATATAAGAATGACATGGTAAGTGGTAGCCTGGACGTAACTGCACAATTACTCTTCCAGGATACTAGAAAGGTGGGTGACATATAATATATACCAAGAGCTGCTGAATGTCTAACTGAAAGAAAGAGAGAGTAGATTCTTTTGGCCAGGAGGACAAAGCAAAGATAGCCTGCTGTACAAAAGACAAAGCAGGAAGACAAAAAGAGCTGCCAAGGTGACCTAGTTCTTTAAGAACTACTCATGGCTTAGGACACAGGAATCCCCTACTGACAGCACGAGTCTGCTGTCTCTGTTGCCAAAAAAACAGCTGCCCCAACTCCAGATGTGACTATGGATTGGATTCAGAGCTGTCCCTGGGCAGGCATAGATTGAGTACAGAGTTGGGAGTAGAATTGGAGTGAAGCCTCATGATGTTTGAGAGAAGAAACTGGGAGGTAAGAAGGGAAAGAGGTGTGGTGTAGTACTTAAGAAGAAGTCAAGGGAGAGCAGCCAGAGGCTTTTCTAAATCTAGTGTTGCTAAGAGTGATGGAGCAAAGGTTCACAGATGGAATGGCAGAGAGAGACAGCCTCGTGAGGAGTCAAATGAGTGTTGTGTTGTAATGGGTAATTCCCTACACTAAACAATAAGAGCATTTACAGCACATGTTAAGGTAAATCCGGGGTAGCAGGTTTTTATTTGTGTTCTGTTGTTTAGTTCTTGGGCGGCACGGTGGCGCAGTGGTAGCGCTGCTGCCTCGCAGTTAGGAGACCCAGGTTCGCTTCCCAGGTCCTCCCTGCATGGAGTTTGCATGTTCTCCCCGTGTCTGCGTGGGTTTCTTCCGGGCACTCCGGTTTCCTCCCACAATCCAAAGACATGCAGGTTAGGTGGATTGGTGATTCTACATTGGCCCTGGTGTGTGCTTGGTGTGTGGGTGTGTTTGTGTGTGTCCTGCAGTGGGTTGGCACCCTGCCCAGGATTGGTT
The DNA here is from genome assembly GCF_016835505.1 of Polypterus senegalus. Classification (NCBI taxonomy): domain Eukaryota; kingdom Metazoa; phylum Chordata; class Cladistia; order Polypteriformes; family Polypteridae; genus Polypterus; species Polypterus senegalus. The sequence continues at coordinate 56,963,670 of NC_053167.1, read as the reverse complement.
CCTGCCCTGTGTTGGCTGGGATTGGCTCCTGCAGACCCCCGTGACCCTGTATTCGGATTCAGCGGGTTAGAAAATGGATGGATGGATGGATGTTTAGTTCTTCCTTTGTATAAGCCTTGCCAGTGTAGAAAAGGTGCTATATAGGCGCCTGACCCGACACTGAAAGACACGTAGGCACGTATAAAAAGTACAGTTACTTTTATTTTTTTTCTTCAGCTGTGTGACACGTCTTCCCCGTGCCACACAGCCCAAACACAGTCCCAAAGCACAAAACAAACCACAATTCTCCACCTTGCTCCACCACTCCTCCCAGACAAGCTTCGTCTCCTTCTTCCTCCCAACTCTGGCTCCCCGAGTGGTGGTGGCTGGGCCCTTTTATAGCCCACCCGGAAGCGTTCCAGGTGATTAACCACCTGGTCCTAATTGCACTTCCGGGTGGGGCTGCAGGCTCGTCCAGCCGGGCTGTGGGAAGCAGGCAGCTCCCCCTAGTGGCCACGCCAGGCCCCAACCAAGCTGTGGAGGACTCCATCTCCCATGGAGCCCTGCGGGTGGTTGGGAAAACACCGTTGGCCAGGGAGGCTGCCACCAAGCATCCCGGGGAAGGTACTGGACTGTCCATGGCGGCTCCCCCGGAACATAAGCAGCAGGGGCGTCTCTGCCGGGCATGGGACCCGGCTGTCCTTCACACCAGTAAATTTTGAAACAAAATAAATTCATGTCTGTTTAATATCTTGGACTTCTACACTTTATTCTAAGTATTCAGTATATGCAGTTTACTTTCAAGAAAATTGGGTTCCCTACAGGGACACTGTTTCCTCTCTGATTTATGAAGAAAGACAAACTTTAACAGAACTTTTGTAAGAGAGTGTTTGTGAGTAATGAACTAGTGTGTCAGTCTAGGATGGTTTCCGTCAGCCATGCAGATCTGTCAGTATAGCTTCTGCCACGCCACAACACTTTAATGCCCTTCTTTACAAATTATGTGAATAAAATGTCAGTCAGTCAGTCATCGTCCAACCCGCTATATCCTAACTACAGGGTCACAGGGATCTGCCGGAGCCAATCCCAGCCAGCACAGGGTGCAAGGCAGGAACAAACCCCGGGCAGGGCACACACATACACACACCCACCTACGCCAAGAACACACTGGAGAAAATTTAGGATCGCCAATGCAACTAACCTGCATGTCTTTGGACTGTGGGAGGAAACCCACGCAGACACGGGGAGAACATGCAAACTTCACGCAGGGAGGACCCGGGAAGTTAACCCAGGTCTCCTTACTGCTAGGCAGCAGTGCTACCAATGCGCCACCGTGCTGCCCTGAATAAAATGTAATAACATAAATTTGTTTAGAAATGAAGTTAATTTAGTTATAAAGGTCCTCCAGTGTTAAATTTGCTCAGCCTAAAGTAAAAGGATTTAGACAACATTCATCCAAACCAAAAATATTGTGATGTATCAACTCTGCTTGACTGTTTGTTTTTGTCAGATAGTCAGCCATTCATCTATCCACTGATCCACTTTAACCATAAAGTGGCAGAAAAGTGGGCCCAGAAGAAATGGACACAAAGCAGGAACCAGTCCTGAATGCTTCTACAGTGCCAATTTAGATTTGGCAATTAATATAACACACGCTTCTTTAGGAATCAAACAGAAAGCCACACACACACACAGAGAAAATGTAAATCATCAACACAGACAGCAACTGGAATAAGGACTTGAACGCAGGACTATGATGCCCTGCGGTGGGCTGGCGCCCTGCCCGTGGTTTGTTTCCTGCCTTGCGCCCTGTGTTGGCTGGGATTGGCTCCCGCAGACCCCTGTGACACTGTAGTTAGGATATAGCGGGTTGGATAATGGATGGATGGACGCAGAACTATGAATTCATGAGGTGCCTGGGTGTACTACAATTATTTGTTATAGTACATATTAAGCCATTGAGAATATTACTGTTTATTTGAGCTTCATTATTATGAATTCTACATTAGTAAAGTACATTTGTAAAGCCCATTGCTAAAGCCTTAACATTTTGCAAAATTGTGAGACTTCATAAAGAACAACTGTTAGTAGTTGTCAGACATGTGCAAGTAGGAGGCATTTTCAGGGCTTCTGTGAGAGTGTTATGTTGTTATGATATGGCGTTCCAAACATGGCAGATGATGTGAGGTCTCCAAAAACTCCACAAAAGGCAGGCCATAACCTTAACAGACTAACCCAGAAGACTCACTCTACAAACTAGATTGCCCCAGAGACCTACCTGCGGGCTACAGTCTGAGCAGGCCCCAAAATAAACTGTAGACCTTGAAAGTTCAAAGATAAAATATAAAAATAATGTCTTACATGGGAGATTAAACTATGAAAACTCTGAATTGTAAAGACAATTCCAAAGTGTAATCTTTATAAATTGAGATTTTATATACAAAAATATAAGAATTCATAAAATTTCTCAAAATAGTTAAAAGGACGAGCCTAAAATGGCAATACGCAACCTGTTAGCAAAATAAACAAAACAAGGACAACGCAGAAATAGTCAGAAAAGTCACAAAAACCACCCAAAAAATACAATACTTTCTATTAACTCCTTTACACTACAATGTACTACTGCTGATAGCTTTCGTTCTTCTTCTTCTTGTTCTTCTTCTTTCGGCTGCTCCCGTTAGGGATTGCCACAGTAGATCATCTTCTTCCATATCTTTCTGTTCTCTGCACCTTGCTCTGTTACACCCATCACCTGCATGTCCTCTCTCGCCACATCCATAAATCTTCTCTTAGGCCTTCCTCTTTTCCTCTTGCCTGGCAGCTCTATCCTTAGCATCCTTCTCCCAATATACCCAGCATCTCTCCTCTGCACATGTCCAAACCAACATAATCTCGCCTCTGTGACTTTGTCTCCCAACTGTCCAACCTGAGCTGACCCTCTAATGTACTCATTTCTAATCCTGTCCATCCTCGTCACACCCATTGCAAATCTTAGCATCTTTAACTCTGCCACCTCCAGCACTGTCCCCTGCTATATAACATATAACAGCAGACCCATATAACCCATATAACATAGCTGGTCTCACTACCGTCCTGTAGACCTTCTCTTTCACTCTTGCTGATACCCGTCTGCCACAAATCACCCCTGACACTCTTCTCCACCCATTCCACCCTGCCTGCACTCTCTTTTTCACCTCTCTTCCACAATCCCATTACTCTGTACTGTTGATCCCAAGTATTTAAACTCATCCACCTTCACCAACTCTACTCCCTGCATCCTCACCATTCCACTGACCTCCCTCTCATTTACACACATGTATTCTGTCTTGTTCGCACTGACCTTCATTCCTCTCCTCTCTAGAGCATATCTCCACCTCTCCAAGGTATCCTCAACCTGCTCCCTACTATCGCTACAGATCACAGTGTCATCAGCAAACATCATAGTCCACGGGGACTCCTGTCTAATCTCATCTGTCAACCTGTCCATCACCATTGGAAATAAGAAAGGGATCAGAGCCGATCTCTGATGTAATCCCACCTCCAACGTGAATGCATCCGTCACTCCTACCACAGACCTCACCACTGTCACACTTCCCTCGTACATATCCTGTACAACTCTTATGTACTTCTCTGCCACTCCCGACTTCCTCATACAATACCACAGCTCCTCTTTTAACACCCTGTCATATGCTTTCCCCAGGTCCACAAAAACGCAATGCAACTCCTTCTGGCCTTCTCTAAACTTCTCCATCAACATCCTCAGAGCAAACATTGTATCTGTGGTGCTCTTTCTTGGCATGAAACCATACTGCTGCTCACTAATCATCACCTTTCTTCTTAACCTAGCTTCCACTACTCTTTTCCATAACTTCATGCTGTGGCTTATCAGTTTTATTCCCCTGTAGTTACTGCAGTCCTGCACATCCCCCTTATTCTTAAATATCGGTACCAGTTCACTTCTCCACTCCTCAGGCATCCTCTCACTTTCCAAAATTCCATTAAACAATCTGGTTAAAAACTCCACTGCCATTTCTCCTAAGCACCTCATGACTCAGGCGCCACCGTGAGTGGCTGCTTTTCCAGCAGCTCCATGTACAACTTTATTTTTCTACCTTTTTCTCTATTTTACTCTATTTTTCTCTATTTTACTGATCACTCCTATCACTCCTATCACTTTCTTTTATGTGGACTCGTAACCTGGACACTTTTTACTACATTTTTTCTACTTGGACATTGATTTTTACATGCAGAGACTCGTCTATTCAAGTAGTCAACTTCAAGCGCTGAGAACAAATGCCCGCACCAGTGTGGTTCCCTATTTACCTGATGAGGTAAGAAAGCGGTACCGTGGCAGCAGAGCCAGAGCTAAGGTAAAAGCGAAGTAGCTTGCGAGAAAGTGGCGTTATAAGCCTTCAGTGCCTTCTGTGATCCTGGGAAATGTGAACTCACTACCAAATAAGATCGACGAACTGGCCACGCTGGAGAAAAATGTCAGGACCTACAGAGAATGCAGTTTGTTGTGTTTTTGTGAAACGTGGCTAACAACTACCATCCCAGATGCTAACATGGAGCTACCCGGTTTTAGCACAGCAGACAGAGACGCAAATACCTGCGGGAAGCGGAAAGGAGGAGGACTCGCTCTCTATGTAAATAAAAGGTGGTGCAGCTCTGGACATGTAAACGTTAAAATCTCCACTTGCTGCAGGAACATCGAATTGTGTCCCTATTACTTGCCCAGAGAGTTTGGACACGTGATTGCTGTTATTATTTACATCCCTCCTCGGGCGGACGTGGAGATAGCGGGTGACATCATCCATTCCACTGTTGCTAAGATACAAACACAGCACCCTGAGGCGCTTGTGCTAATCGCTGGAGACTTTAACTATGTGACGCTGGACAAAACATTACCTGCCTTCTCCCAGTATGTGGATTGTAAGACCCAGGGAAATAGGACTATTGACCTACTGTATGCAAACATCAAAGACGCATACTGTGCCACACCGCTACCTGCGCTTGGGAAAGCAGATCATAACCTGGTTCTGCTTCCGCCTCACTACAAACCAAGAGTGAGGGCGCTACCTACAACCACACGATCATTCAGGAAGTGGTCCCCTGAGGCAGAGCAGGCTCTGAGAGACTGCTTTGGAACTACGGACTGAAATATCCTGCAGGGATCATATAGTGAGAACATTGAGGAGGTTGTTGACTGCACTACTGACTACATCAACTTCTGTATGGACATTGTAGTTCCAGTAAGAACAGTACGCTGCTATGCTAACAACAAGCCATGGATTACAAGTGACATCAAGGGCCTTTTGAACCAGAAGAAAAGGGCTTTTAAAGGCAGTGATCAGCATGAGCTCAAGTGCGTGCAGAAGGAACTCCGAGTCCAGCTCAGGGTGGCGAAGGAGCAGTACAGGAGAAAGCTGGAGCAGAAGTTGCAGAATAACAGCATGAAGGAAGTGTGGGATGGGATGAAGAACATCACTTGCTGCAGCTCGAAGCGGGGTGCCACCATCGAGAGAGACATGGAGAGAGCAAACCAAATTAACACCTTCTTTAACAGGTTTGACCACCCTAACCCATTCTCAACTCGGAGTACTGCATCCTCCAACCATCCTTCTGCTGATACCAGCATAGGTGAGACATACCCACCCACAATTACAGCAGCGCAGGTAAGCAGAGAGCTGAGGAGACTTCATGCCAGCAAAGCAGTGGGTCCAGTTGGAGTATTGCCACGACTGCTGAAGACCTGTGCGCTGGAGCTGGGGAGTCCTCTACAGTGCATCATCAACCTGAGCCTGGAACAGGTGAGAGTCACGAGGCTTTGGAAAACATCTTGCATCACCCCAGTCCCAAAGGTATCACGTCCTAGTGAGCTGAATGACTTCCTACCTGTCACTCTGACGTCACATGTGATGAAGACCATGGAGCAGCTGCTGCTTCACCACCTGAGGCCACAGGTCCACCACGCCCTTGACCCTCTGCAATTTGCATACCAGGAGAAGGTGGGAGCGGAGGATGCCATTATCTATATGCTACACCAATCCCTCTCCCACTTGGACAGAAGCAGTGGTGCTGTAAGAATTATGTTTCTGGACTTCTCTAGCGCCTTCAACACCATCCAACCTCTGCTCCTTAGGGACAAGCTGACAGAGATGGGAGTAGATTCATACCTGGTAGCGTGGATTGTGGACTATCTTACAGACAGACCTGAGTATGTGCGTCTTGGGAACTGCAGGTCTGACACTGTGGTCAGCAACACAGGAGCACCACAGGGGACTGTACTTTCTCCGGTCCTATTCAGCCTATATACATCGGACTTCCAATACAACTCGGAGTCTTGCCACGTGCAAATGTTTGCTGACGACACTGCTATTGTGGGCTGCATCAGGGGTGGCCAGGAAGAGGAGTATAGGAACCTAATCAAGGACTTTGTGAAATGGTGCGACTCAAGCCACTTACACCTGAACACCAGCAAAACCAAGGAGCTGGTGGTGAATTTTAGGAGGCCCAGGCCCCTCATGGACCCTGTGATCATCAGAGGTGACTGTGTGCAGAGGGTACAGACCTATAAATACCTGGGAGTGCAGCTGGATGACAAATTGGACTGGTCTGCCAATACTTTTGCAAGAAAGGACAGAGCTGACTATACTTCCTTAGAAGACTGGCGTCCTTCAACATCTGCAATAAGATGCAGCAGATGTTCTGTCAGACGGTTGTGGCGAGCGCCCTCTTCTACGCAGTGGTGTGCTGGGGAGGCAGCATAAAGAAGATGGACGCTTCACGCCTTGACAAACTGGTGAGGAAGGCAGGCTCTATTGTAGGCATGGAGCTGGACAGTTTGACATCCATGGCAGAGCGATAGGCACTGACCAGGCTCCTGTCAATCATGGAGAATCCACTGCATCCACTGAACAGGATCATCTCCAGACAGAGGAACAGCTTCAGCGACAGACTGCTGTCACTGACCTGCTCCACTGACAAAATGAGGAGATCGTTCCTCCCCCCACACTATGCGACTCTTCAGTTCCACCTGGGGGGGTAAACGTTAACATTTTACAAAGTTATTGTCTGCTATACCTGTATTTTTATCACTCTTTAATTTAATATTGTTTTTTATCAGTATGCTGCTGCTGGAGTAATCCCCTTGGGGGTATCTATCTATCTATCTATCTATCTATCTATCTATCTATCTATCTATCTATCTATCTATCATGCTTCCATAAGCATGTCATCTGGACCAACAGCCTTTCCATTTTTCATCCTCTTCATAGCTGTTCTTACTTCCTCCTTGCTAATCCATTGCATTTGCTGATTCACTATCTCCAAACCATCCTCTTCTCTCTCTCATTCTCTTCATTCATCAGTCTCTCAAAGTACTCTTTCCATCTGTTCAACACACTCTCCTCGCTTGTGAGTACAACAACAACAACAACAAGATTTATTTATATAGCACATTTTCATACAAAAAGTAGCTCAAAGTGCTTTACATAATGAAGAATAGAAAAATAAAACGCACAGTAAGAAAATAAATTAAGTCAACATTAATTAACATAGAATAAGAGTAAGGTCCAATGGCCAGGGTGGACAGAAAAAACAAAAAAAAAACTCCAGACGGCTGGAGAAAAAAATAAAATCTGTAGGGATTCCAGACCATTAGACTGCCCAGTCCCCTGCGTTTCCAACTTCATCCTTTATTACCCTAGCCTGCTGCACATCTTTCCCAGCTCGGTCCCTCTATCTAGCCAATCGGTACAGGTCCTTTTCTCCCTCCTTAGTGTCCAACCTCTCATACGACTCATCATACACCTTTTCTTTAGCCTTCGCCACCTCTCTCTTCACCTTGCGCCTTATCTACTTGTACTCTTGTCTACTTTCTGCATCCCTCTGACTATCCCACTTCTTCTTTGCCATCCCCTTCCTCTGTATATACTCTCCTGTATTTCCTGATTCCACCTCCAGGTTTCCTTTTCCTCCTTCCTCTTTCCAGATGTCATGCCAAGCACCCTTCTTGCTGTCACCCTTACTACATCTGCTGTAGTTTCCCAGCTGTCTGGTAACTCTTCACTGCCACCCAGTGCCTGCCTCACCTCCTCCCTAAACTCAACCTTGCAGTGTTCCTTTTTCAACTTCCACCATTTGATCCTTGGCTCTGCCCTCACTCTCTTCCTCTTCTTGATCTCCAATGTCATCCTACACACCACCTTCGTATGCTGCTCAACTACACTTTCCCCTACCACCACTTTGCAGTCTTCAATCTCCTTCAGATCAGCTCTTCTGCATAGGATGTAATCTACCTGTGTGCATCTTCCTCCACTCTTGTACGTAACCCTATGTTCCTCCCTCTTCTTAAAATACATATTCACCACAGCCATGTCCATCCTTTTGGCAAAATCCACAATCCTCTGACCTTCTTCATTCCTCTCCTTGACACCATACCTACCCATCACCTCCTCGTCTCCACTGTTCCCTTCACCAGCATGCCCATTGAAATCCGCTGCAATCACCACTTTCTGTCCCTTGGGTACACTGTTCATCACTTCATCCAACTCACTCCAAAAATCTTCTTTCTCACCCATTGCACACCCAACTTGCGGAGCATATGCACTAACAACATTCATCATCACACATCCAATTTCCAGCTTCATAATCATTACTCTGCCTAACATTCTTTTCACCCCCAAAACACTCTTGACATGCTGTTCCTTCAGAATAACTCCTACCCCATTTCTCCTCCCATCCACACCATGATAGAACAATTTGAATCCACCTCCGATCCACCTGGCCTTACTACCCCTTTCATTTAGTCTCTTGCACACACAATACATCAACCTTCCTTCTCTCCATCATATCTGCTAACTCTCTCCCCTTACCAGTCATACTGACACCATTCAAAGTTCCTACCCTCAGTTTCACTCTCTTTACTTTCCTCCTCTCCCCCTGCCTCCGGACATGTCTCCTTCCTCTTCTTCTCCTTCTTCTTCGGCCAATAGTAGCCCAATTTCCGCCAGCACCCTGTTGGCTAACAGTACCGGTGGCAGTCGTTGTTAACCCAGGGCTCGACCGATCCCGTATGGTAATTTGTATTGTTGTCCGCATATTGATTTGGCAAAATTTTACACCAGATGCCCTTCCTGACATAACCCTCCCCATGTATCCGGGCTTGGGGCCGGCGCAAAGAAACACACTGGTTTGTGCATCCCCTGTGGCTGGGTTTGCTGATAGCTTTCCTATGGGCTATTTAATAAGCCAGTGGGATGAGCCAGGAACAGTGACATTACGCTGGCCCCATTTCCTGGGGTTCCACCCACAAACAACAAGAACTGAAGGCACCTTTAAAAAGACAGTACATAATTCGAATATAACAGAAAATAGACAAAAATATTAAAAATAATCATTCAAAAACAACAAAAAAACCAAAGAAACAATGAATAAATGCAAGCCAGGATCAAAACCCTGGTTGTATGCTGTGACAGTTTAGGGTTTTCTCGCACCCTTGTACCCTCAGACCACTCGTCAGACACCAGATAAAAAGTCCAATTATTATTTATTATAATAATAATGTGCACAAAGCACGCTCCTCTCCACAATACTCAATAAACAATACAATAATCCAATCCTCCAAACTCCCAGACGCTTAGCCACCCTGCCTCCCAACTCCGCTCGCCCGCCTGGGATTTCCCATAGTCCTTTATACTCCTTGACCCGGAAGTGTTTGAGCCCTCAGTCCATATGATTATCCAACACTTCCGGGTCGGGTAATTCTCTTTTTCTTCAGCCCGGAAGTATATCATTCCTTCTGTTTCCGCAATCGTGAATTACTTCCAGGCTATAAGGAAAATATAAGTCCCTGGGCCTCCCTGCAGCGTCCTCCGGTGGCCCCCATGGTATCCAGCAAGGCTGTGGTGAAAGGCTCCAAGTTCCAGGATGCCCTGCTGGAATTCGGGGCCCTTTCATGTTGCAGGGATAGCTCCATCTGGCAGTTTGGGGTGTTGGCTGGGATACACGGCCGGCAATCCCTCACAATGCATACTCCTGACTGACAGAGAGCACACCTAGGGAGCAAAAGGGCCTGAATAATAGTAGTACCACACCAGACCACGGGGTGGCGAGCTGCACTGACTTTCTCTCTCAATCCTCTGCAGACCATCCATGGGAAATCCTGCTAGGTCTCGGCACCATTGATGACATCACTTCCGGTACCGGTTTCTTTGATGACATCACTTCCGATACCGACGCTATAGATGACGTCAACTTTTCCAGTCCTGAAGACGCTACTTCCGGTTCCAGCAATATTAATAATGTCACTTTTACGGTCCTGAAGACATCACTTCCGGTTCCAACGTTATTAATGATGTCACTTTTCCGGTCTCGATGACGTCACTTTCTGTCCTGGCCTTTAAAGCCACCATATTTGCACTGTTAAATCATTTCTGTTTTGGACTCCAACCTGTGAACAACTCAACCAAAATATTCATTTGCAGCGAGGGCACAATATACGGGTGGCTGCCCCCAACCTTTTTGATGTCTGTGGACTGTTATTGTAACACTCCCTTTTTACCTGTAGACCTGACGAACACTGTCTGGAAGAGCATTGATGTCAATTCCTGTTCAAGCCTGGAAGCTGTGCATCTTCCACCTCCAACAATATACTGTATAAAGACGTCAGCATTTGTTTTAAGAACTCATGACTGAGAGACAGAGCTCCTCTACAGATGGATGAAATTTTGTAATCAATACATGAACATCTCGTAAATGAATAAAAAGTGTCATTACTATTCCAGGAATGTGACTTATTTTACAAATAGAAACAGCAGTAAACTAATAATGAATATTGCAGAATTGTATTGTAATCGGTTTCTGTCTGGCAGCATCACTGTGGCACATCTGAAAGTGGAATCAAATTTGTCACCGTTACCAGTACTGCTTAGCTAAAGTTGCACAACATTTCTAGAAATGTCATTTATGGCACAGTCACTCTGGATCAGTAATTCCAGAATGACTGGAAAGTGTCAAGTCAGTTACAATGTGTTTACACGTTAAGAGAGCAAATCTAAGATTTACATCGTCAGATTTTAGCCAAACCCGCATGATTTATTGTACAGCCATGGTGTTGTCTTCATGGCATCTGGTTTTCGGGTTTATAAGGACTTGAAGAAAAAGCACAATAATATGACAAAAATACAATCACACAATAGACCTATGCTGCATGTAAATATAGAATATATATTGTACCAAAATTTAAGATACAGGCACGATGTAAAGTATGGCATTTACAGGACTTGGATTGTGGCTTTGGAAACACTTATTTTCTTCATTTCGGATGTTTTACAAGAATCTTTATAAAGAAATAACAGCAAATAATTAAAAAAAAATAAAAAAAGATTCCATAACACAAAAACGCAAAAAATAAATACACTTTTGAGAACAAAATGTATGCATTTGAACAAGGGCTTTTTTCACTACTGTTCAAGTGTGGTTTTCAGAAACATCTATATACACAAAATAATTCCTAAACAAAAAAAAAAATCCATGGACACTGTTGTTTTACCATGCAAGCTGCAACCCCCAGCAGCTAACACTATTAGCACATCCGCTAATTGACAGTTAGTTGGCCAGCAAGCTCCAAGGCAGTAATAGGGAGGCTGGGCTGGAGCAGTTCTCAAGGCCTGCTTTAATTTCGTTCCCCCGGTAATGTGCTGCAGCAAGCCCATGCTGGGACAGCACATCTTTCCGTTGCTATGGCTGCAGTGTGCTGGAAGGGGTTTTGTTGCCGGCTAATTATTGCAAGCATCCATCCTGTCTTTCGCAGCTGGTTTTGTTCTGGGACACACGCTCACTCACACACACATATATACACACTCATTCACTCTGTCTCCATAGTTCACACACACACATTAAATATACATACACTCACACTCTGGCCATTTGCATAAGGTAGTACTGAAAAATTTTAAAGTAGCTGCTTAATATTTTTATTACATTTTCCAAAAGTATTATTTTGCCCTATTTAAGAAACAATTATTGGCAGATGAAGTGGAACACGTGGACAAGATGAGCAGCAAAGCACAAACCAATAACTAAAAAAGTGTACGAGAGAAGATATCCTGAGCTGACACCCTGTTATAGCATAATAAATATTAAGGGATAGAAAGTACTTAAATGGAGGTTCCAAGGTATAACAATGAATAAGAATATGTGTGACTCTGAGAACATATTTATCAATACACTCAAGACCCAAATGAATAATGATAAGGGCAGATTACTGGGCCCTTCAGCCTGCTATTTTATAGGATTTCTTTTCTTACATGTCTCTTTTTTTTAAAACTAAACAGGAGGAAAGGTCAATTTAAATGTATCTTAAATGACATAGTATTTCAGTCAGACATACAATATTTATTTTATATAATACCTTTGACACTGATTACAAGGTACGTTACCCAGCCGACAAGAATACAATAAAGAGCATTATGAATGACATAGCACTCTACTGTAAATTATAAGATAATGCAAGCCTCAGAGTGTACACTTTACAGTGCCACCTCTACTTCATTCTATTCACTCACACTCTGCTTAAATTACAGTTAATTATTTATTTAGTTATGAAGTATACTGTACAGTAAATCTATTTTCACTGCATCCTAATTTGCCCCAAGTGCTCCAGTGCTTTGCTTGTGGCTCTCATGACCCTGAGCTGGTTATTGAGTACAGTAAATTGATAGATGGATGGTACTGCTCTAATAAAATTTAATTTCATCAGCAGTGGGAGATTATTTTTGCTATTCAGCACCAACGAGAGATGCTTGGACCTTCATGCAAGGAGACACTCTGTGCCAGGAATCATACCAATAATGCTCACTCATATTATGACTTGCCATTTCTGAGTATGATAAAGAGGCATATTTACTCTAGAAGGGGATTTGAGTTTTAATAGATGAAAACTGGGGCGGAATGGTGGCACAGTGGGTAGCGCTGCTGGCCTTGCAGTTAGGAAACCTGGGTTCACTTCCCGGGTCCTCCCTGCGTAGAGTTTGCATGTTGTCCCCGTGTTTGCGTGGGTTTCCTCTTAGTGCTCCAGTTTCTTCCCACAGTCCAAAGACATGCAGGTTAGGTGCATTAGCAATTCTAAATTGGCCCTAGTGTGTGCTTGGTATGTGTGTGTGCACGCCCTGTGGTGGGCTGGCACCCTGCCTGGGGCTTGTTTCCTGCCTTGCGCCCTGTCTTGGCTGGGATTGGATCCAGAAGACCCCCTTTGACCCTGTAGTTAGGATATAGCGGGTTGAATAATGGATGGATGGATGGATGAAAACTGTGTGTGTATGCTGTATATATACATCCATCCATCCTCTTCCGCTTATCCGAGGTCGGGTCGCAGGGGCAGCAGCTTAAGCAGAGAGGCCCAGACTTCCCTCTCCCAGGCCACTTCTTCCAGCTCTTCCGGGAGAATCCCAAGGCGTTCCCAGGCCAGCCGGGAGACATAGTCCCTCCAGCGTGTCCTGGGTCTTCCCCGGGCCTCCTCCCGGTTGGACGTGCCGAACACCTCACCAGGGAGGCGCCCAGGAGGCATCCTGATCAAATGCCCGAGCCACCTCATCTGACTCCTCTCGATGCGGAGGAGCAGCGGCTCTACTCTGAGCCCCTCCCGGATATATATATATACATATATATATATATATATATATATATATATATATATATTCAATTTGACCCAGAAAGCAGCAAGTATCATTTGCCATTCATTTCCTTAACCTGTACTGCCCAAGATGCACATAATTATTGTATTTATTGTAATATAATGAATTTTAGTTCAAGCTGAAAAAGACCTCTTTCTAAATTCAAGGGTCGTGCACTTAACACACATGCTGAGCCATTGCTGTCGGCAGTCAGCCTGCCCCCACTGCATTTTCTATAGGCTGAGTCTACAATTTCATCATCATCATTTTCTTTCTACTCTTCCTGGTGGGAGTAATGAACGGAGCTAGAATGACCAGGCCTCCAGTTCCCAGAAATGTCCTCCTGACCTTGCAGGGAAAACACCCAGATACTCCAAGGAAAATCGAGAGATATAAATCTCACAGGGTGTCCACTTTGAAGTCTCATGTCTTCTCTTTGTGGGCCATGCTCTGTACCCCTGCCATGAGGGGGACCCAGGGGGCATTCAAGTCACCTCAACTGGCCCTTCTTAATTCAAAGATACAGAGATGTTACTCTCAAATTGTTGAGCTCCTTACCCTGTCACAGCAACCCTGCATAGAAATCTCATTTTAGCTTCTGGTACTCGTGATCTCATTTAAAATGAAAAAAATGGAGATGGCAAATATACTAAAGATGATTCACATATGCAACTATTTTTCAGGTGATGTTTTAAGTACATAAAGGTAACACCAAGATTCTTGCCCAGCATTTCAGCATGGTGCTCTGAGATCAAATTCATGGTAATGTTCATGTTTCATCAGGTTTATCGTAATGCAGGGTGAGCCAAAAAGAAGTACCACATTTCAAACATTTATTCTACAAAAACGCTACAAGATAAAATAAATTTTATTACAATACAAGAAAGGGTATATAAAATAGATTGTTTTCACCGTGTTTTAAAAATGATGTCTTCAAGATGGTGACCATCATTAATGATTCAGTCTTCGAGACGATTTCTGAACACTTGCATTTCAAGATGAACAGCGGCGATTTCATGGCAAATAGTGTCCTTGAGGGCTTCAAGGTTTTGAGGTTGGTGTGTGTATACCTTCGACTTGAGATAGCCCCACAAGAAGAAATCTCACAAACTGAGATCAGCGAATGTTAAGGCCACCTGACATCGCAGTGCAGGGAGATTAACTACCCTGGAAACATCTCCCGCAAAACTCGCATGGATCTCAACATTGTAATGTGCTGTTGCTCCATCCTGTTGAAACCAGGCATCCACCATCTCCATTTCTTCCAGTTGGGACAACAAAAAGTTCTCCAGCATTTCAATGTAATGTTATGAAGTGATGGTGACCGTTGCTCCCCCTTTCCTCAAAAACGTAAGGGCCTACAATGCCAAATTCTGCAATGAAGCTCCAAACCATAACACACTCACCTTGCAGGGGTCTCTGATGTTCATGAGGGTTGGTTTCAGCCCAGTAGCAAAAGTTTTGATTATTTCTGCAACCGTTCAAAAGGAAATGTGCATCGTCACTGCACATTACAACAGCATCATTATGAACGGTTTGCAGAATGTTCATGCAAAACTCTCTATGGATCACCCAGTTTCTCTCAGTGAATTCCTGCACTACCACCATTTTGTATGGATGGAAATGAAGGTCCTCATACAAAATCCTCCTGAAAGACGTGTTGGAAATGTCTAAGGCAGAAGCATGTTTGCTTGCTGAACGTCTAAGAGACTGCAAAATTGATGTCCTTACAGCTTGGAAGTTTTCAGGCGTTCGTACAGTCAGAGGACTGCCTGGGGATTTTCTGTTCATTGTTGCACCTGTCTGTCTAAATTTAACCACCCAATGAAGAATTGTTTCCCAATATGGGAGGTCACCGTCAAGGGGATTGCAGAAATGTGTTCGGAAGACACGTTGCATAGCGATGATGGATTCATTATTTTTGAAGAACGCTTCGATAATGAAAGCACGGTGCACACCGAACCAAGACATTTTGCCAACTGAAAGCTAAAAGAAGTCTCCTATCAAAGGACCCCCACCACAACCCACTCAGCTGCCTCTACCTCACGCAATGACCTTGAGAAATGTGGTACTTCATTTTGGCTCACCCTGTATTATGTTATATTATTGGGTCATTTGAGATTGAAATTGCCAGTGAACGGTGCCATACAGTAGTTTTAGTGACCTGATTGATCATGGGAGCTTTTGTATGTCAAAGATTTTCATTCCTCTCAAACTTCACTGCATTCAATGTTGAGATCACCTGAGAAAGAGCATGATAATTAATAAAGTTAAGGACCCAATAACTTTGACAGAGGTAAACACATCCAGGGGACAAGGGAGAGGTTCTGTTTTGTTTGTAATGATAATCATACAGCTCTATGCTAAGTAAACCATTGGGAAACGGTATATCTGCAGCCAGATCGGAATGGAACAGAGTCTGTAATGGAGTACCTGAAGAGCCATGCCAAGATAACATTAATAACCAAAGGAAGAGCAGCAAACCACCTGGTCCTAAATGATCCATCCATCCATTATCCAACCTGCTATATCCTAACTACAGGGTCACGGGGGTCTGCTGAAGCCAATCCCAGTCAACAAAGGGCGCAAGGCAGGAAACAAATCCCAGGCTGGGTGCCAGCCCACCACAGGGCACACACACACACCAAGCACAATTTAGGATAACCAATGCAGCTAACCTGCATGTCTTTGGACTGTGGGAGGAAACCAGAGCACCCGGAAGAAACTCATGCAGACATGGGAAGAACATGCAAACTCCATGCAGAAAGGACCTGGAAAGCGAACCCGGGTCTCCTAACTGCGAGGCAGCAGCACTTCCCACTGTGCCACCATGCCACCCGGTCCTAAATGATTCCTCTGAATAATCAGGCAAGGTGATTTTGGGCATGCAGCATGTTATGGTTTATTCAAAAGCACCCTCTCACACACAGCAGGCAAAAATAACTGGGTAACAAGCAATTTGTTTCATTACTTAACCTTAAATGGACAAATAAATATAGAGTAAATAATTTTTAAGATGTGAGTTTAAAGTTCTAAACCATGTGTCTTGTACTGATGAACAAAATGACGCAGACCCGAAGTAGAAGACAGTGGTATTGAAAACTGGTATGGAAGCAAAAGAAGGAAAGTGTAAGTTTCGGAAAGTGGATGTTGATGGCTAGAGGTGATTGGGTACGAGGAGATTTCAGAGAGGTGTTCCTATTCCTTTGATGTGTGCGGTAAAGGCATTGGAAGAAACTCTCTTCAGTAGCGGTAGTAGTGGTTTTGTCAGCTATACCTGGTGCTTTGAAATTCTTTTTCTTGCACGACCAATTAACATGCAATATGTCGCTACATTCAAGCGTGATGATAACCAAGAATGTACCAAAACACAGAACTTGAAGTTTTGCCTGCAGGCATTTAGTTCAAAGTGAAAGGAGAGCCAAATGTTGATGAAGTAAGTGTAGTATTACATCTCTGCAAGTGAATAATTTTGGAGAAAGCAGGGAAATTCTACTACTTGGAAGAAAGCCTACTGCTTGAATGGACTTTGTGCAATTTTTTTAAACTCTGTTTTCAATTTTTGTAACGTTGGCAGTCTTATATTATTTGACAAATACAAGATTGTCACTATATCATGATGCTATATATCAGGAACATGGTAACCTGATGCTTTGGGTTTAGTCATTTTCGTGCCGCATTACGGGACTAAGCCACGTGGGCCTGGCGGCCGTTCTTTTTTCTTTCGGTCTGTTCTTTTGCTCATTGTTTTGTCTTTTTTCTGCTTTATGAGCAGCATGCTGGAGGAGTTACGAATATACAATGTGCAGATGGATGAAGCAAGTTATCATGATTTCTGCATAGCAATGTCCTTTTATTTCTTTTTGGAGTTATTGCTAGGACTGCCTAGTCTTTTACATCATATGCTGCAAATGACCCAATTTAAATTACAATTCAGACAATCTGGAAGATGATGATGATGACAATGTGAACTGTTAATGGTGCTGCATGTGATGTCATTGAGTCACCAGCACATGAGACAGACGCACATTGTTATTTCAACTCTTTGTCTTACTTTATTAGTGCCAGATTAAGTTGAAAGGTGCTTCCAAGAGGAATTTAGTATCTGAGTGTTTCTGCTCCGTTTTCCTGAATTTGTTTCGTGATTGGGTTGAAGGATTCTATCTGTGCTCTTTTCATGTTTTGATCCCTTACTTGATCTTTGGCCAGAACTGTGCTTGTTCTTTATCATTGCTTTCATCACCAAGTCCTGTTTCTTACCTCAGGGCACTCTTTGCTTCATGGTGTCCTTAACAAAATAGAAGATTACAACACTGATAGACAGAGGGACACACAAGCGGCTGCCATTTCCTGTAATGCTTAGATGTGTCCGATAAAGGAGATGTGCCAGGCTAACATGAACGGCATAGAGAAAGGGAGTGTGAATGGGAGGTCTATCTACTCTAAGTTGGAGAGTCTCTGCTATAAGGATGAGGATTGTGAACAGGGGTCACTTGGCATTAAATTCAAGGCTAAGAAAAATTCTATTATCCCTCACACAGAAACATACAATTACAGAAAGAGTCAAGGAACATGACCTTCATTCACAGTCCATCTTTCAGTGTGGGTGTTGAGACAAGCACTGTTCATCTCGGCAGCAGTCTGTCAATGTGCAGTGTGAATCATTAATGCCTGATACAAAAATACTAAGCAAATGTCCAAAGAAAAAACTGGAAGGCCAGCCATTGGTTACTAATAATTCTAGAAGAAGTAAAATCCAAAACAATTGTCTCTGCGTTTTGGAGACCAGTGCTGTTTGCCTGAAATGGAAGGCTTCTTCTGGTAATACTAAAACTGGAACTGAGGTGATGCCAGGGTTGTATTAACCAATAAGCAAAATAAGCATGTGCTTAGGGCATCAAGGGAAGGTAGGGCAACAAAGAAATGTTCTATTGGCAGATTTACCATGGACCATATGGTGCAAAACTGCAAGTGGTGTGGTTGCACCAGGTTCCACAAAAAGGGCCTCCCACATTAAATGCAAAAAATACATTCATATATATAAAATAATACATACAATAATAAAATAGCAATAATAGAAGGTTAATGATACATATTAAACTTGGGAATACAACAAAATTAGTATCTGGTAAATGACACACGGTCCGCTGAGGCTCATGTGATTATTTTTGTCTTGGTCATGTTGGCTGTCCCATTCAATCGTGCACTGAGAGTGTGTGCAGCTCATTTATATATATGGGGCTTAGAGCCTCTAAAGACCTTAATCTGGCCCTAGGTGATATTTAATATTTTATTATGTTAAATGAAAAAATATTAGAAATGAAAATTATACAAAAAGTCAGGAGACACAAAAACGCGAACATCTTAATATAACAGAGTTGCAAGGGGCAGTGCTGGGAACAATCAGCTGGATTTAGAAGTTTAGAAGAGAACTTGGTCTGGTGGCCATAAGCCAAGTGGTGGGGAGAAATGGGCTGACCATGTCTGAGCTTGTGAAACCATTGACTGAGAATGAGTCTGTGAAGAGTTGTGCCACTGCAAAAATGGAGAGTTTGGGTTTGAGAGTAGGATCGAACATTTTGCACACCCAGATTGAGTTACTGCACCTACTTGGAGTCTAAATGTCTTCTGATAGAAAACACCTTACATTATAACATTTTAAAAGAGCAGTTTTTATCAAACCTTTTCTTTTGTGATGGCTTAGTCACTTTAATAAAAAAAGAAATGCATTTGTTTGCTTACCAGTTTGTTCTCTGGGTGCACACACGAAACAGCTGCGTGTGATCGGGTTTGAATTGGACGGTTTTGACGGGTGTTTCGTTTAAAGGCCCTGTAAAGAAAAGCCAAGCAAAATGACACCTTTTATTGGCTAACTAAAAGATTACAATATGCAAGCTTTCGAGGCAACTCAGGCCCCTTCTTCAGCCAAGATTAAAGGCCCTCAAAGAGAGACTCGTATTTGCCGCCCGTCGTGCTTCATCCTGGTCTTTTTTTTTTTTTGGTGCGTAATTGTGGTGCTTCGCAGAAAGCGAGTGTCACGCGAAGGGCACCAGCCGAGGGTGAGAAGGGCAGACGTTGGATGGAAAGTACAGCAAGACATCGGCACGTTTGCGGTGCGACATGCACAGATAAGTCTGTCTACGTTAGGAGCGTGATCATAGCAAGAGAGAGAAAGAGACGAGTGCAGACTCGGGTCAGGTGATGCTTGACCCGGGATAAAAGCCGGTCTACTAGCTAGCCTTGTCAGTTCCGTTCAGACTGAGGGAAGGTCAGGAGCGTTTACAGCAATCATGTTCCTGTTTTTGCCAGAACTTGCCCGCTTTCCGTGAGTTTTCAGATAGTAAGGTGACACCTTTTATTGGCTAACTAAGAAGATTACAATATAATGGCTAACACGGTACAACAACCTAGTACTACAGATAGTAAGGGAAAGTGGACAGATTTGTTTTCATTAATCCTAAGAAATTACTAGTTTGTACCCTTTTTAAAGGAATTGTTTTTATTCTTTTGGAGTTATTTTTACTTTCATTTTATGTGTATGTGTGTCACTGGTGGTTGTAATTACTTGTGCTTTAAATTGACCTTTTCCTTTGCCTTCTCCTTATTTATTTATTGAAGTTTTTGTTTTGATCACTGATTTTTCAATGAATACACCTTTGCACTTGCTACACCTGCTGTGTTTGCCTCCCTTATTGTTACATTGACTCTGTCCCAATACTCAATGTCACAACTTCCTGCTAGAGCCTTCGGACAGGACCCCGGGGCTTGACATCTTCTTTTATGATATTTATGTGAAATGCTTTGAGATGATGTTCCTTAAAAAGGTGTCATATCAAGTTAACACTGCAGGCTTGGAAATAATGGTGGCTACTATAATGCAGTCAGCTTTAAACTTACACTAAAGTGAATTTGGCCATATAGTGTTAAAACACAGGTTTCCGTTTTAAAGTTTTGTGATACTTGCCAATGCTGACCCAATGGATTCTTGCCTGTTTCATTGCTATTTTAAGTAGCTCATTGTTCTTAGATGGACAGCTTGCTTAGCTGCACTATTTGGAGATTGTGCAACTGTGGCAAATGTACCCTTTTTACAGGCTCCCCTGCAGCTGGCAGTGAAACTGCTCATTTGAATGATGAAGTTCCAGCTCAGATTAGTGACTCAGACTTGAAGTCATTCCAACTTGTCAGCACGGTTACATAGCGCACACCTGATGCTATGTTGTTAGGTGGTGCAGTTTCATGCAGTGCAACAGAAGTGTTTAACACCTCACTTCATGTGTGGTGATCTGTCTCTTAGACAAACTGCCTTGTATGGAGCGACAGATGCAGTAGACTCTTGACTGTCCTCCTTCTTGCACTGACGCTGCAACTGGTATTCCAAGTCCCATATCACATCTTCACAACTCTCCATTGAAAAGTTTGAAGAGCCCAGCAAGTCCATTTTTTGAGCCTCTACAGCATTTTCTGGTTCAGATTTTAGGTTTTCTTCTCAAACCACTCTGACACCAATATAGCACTGTGTGACCCAATGTATTCATGTTCATTTCATAGCTCTTTTTGGTAGCTCATTATTGTTAGAAGGACTGCTCGCTTAGCCACACAAGGATGGAGATCACGACTGTGCCTGGCTAGCTCTTTTTATAGCCTCCCCTGTGTACTGCTCTGGAGGAAAGAGAAACAGTACTATAGGATATGAAACTAGAAGCTGGAACATCAGTCTTATCTAGTCGAGTTTATAAGCAACAATCAATCATCCGATATTTCGTCAAGTATGCAAAAAATAATTTTAAAAAATCAAGGGCAAAATTTCAGGTGTAAAATTCTTTAACAGAAAATCAGAACCAAGAAAAACAACACATCAAAGTTTGAAGGTTCAATCAGCAGTATTGGATAACCAGGAGGCATTGGATTGATGACGTCATGTGTCACACTTTCCTGCTAATCCCTTAATAACAACATTATAGCAACAACAGTAAAGAAAAAAATCATAAGAAACGGTAATAGCATTGTGGTAAGATGTTAAATAATATTTATTTAAAGAAATTACCCTAAAGGTGAAATTAAATGACAGATTGTATTTCTCTGTAATGACGTGTGGTATGTACAGTAGATTAGCACATCCAAGTAAGAATTTCACTAGACTTTGTACATGTAATAATAATGACCCTAGAAATCTATAAACCCACAAAAAACATAAACAGAACCTAAATCTGTTAAAAAAAAAAGCACAAATTCATCACAAACAAAATAACCAAAATACCAAATCATAACACCATGCAGCTACTAGTGCTGAGCTGCTCATTCGAATGATGGACTGCCAGTG
Organism: Polypterus senegalus; assembly: GCF_016835505.1. Lineage (NCBI taxonomy): Eukaryota > Metazoa > Chordata > Cladistia > Polypteriformes > Polypteridae > Polypterus > Polypterus senegalus. Next base: position 56,941,692 of record NC_053167.1, on the reverse strand, counting down.
CAAACTGCTGCTGACTCCACCTTGAAGTTATCCTTAGACTGATAACAACTTGACAGCTTTGTTAGAATATTTTATTTTTTATTATCCAAGAAAATTTTATTCAGCCATCTTATAGGTCCATCCACCTTAAAACTGCCATTTTAAACATTTGGGGTTGTGTAAAGGCAGAGCCTGTCCTGATATCACTGGGCTTAAGGCAATAAACAACACTGGATGGGATGCCTGTGTATTGCAGGACACGCACACATGCAGAGCTTAAACCCACACATATAATAAATTAAAGAAAGCCAGTGAGAATATTGTGAGAATATACAAACTATTCACAGCCGGTGAGTGGAGGAGAATTCAAATGTGGATGGATACATGGAGATGTAAAGCAGCACACTAAACCCTGCGCCACCATGCACTCTTAGAGCATGACAGGCTGTTTATCTTGCAAATATTATTTTCTTTCACACATTTAGGCAGAGAAATTTGCCAATAAGTGGGTTGCTAGAGTTTTATTAAAAAATGAACTGAATTCTTTCTTTTTGGCGTCTTTATTTTTATCAGTGCACTGAAAAAAGTATAACATTGATGTTGTTCATTCAGCGTAAATTTTCTCTTTCAAGCAACTTAAGATTAGTCATTTAGTGTTGTAGCTTGAAATATTTGGTTTGAGATCTCAATCAAAGTAAAAAAAAATGTTTGTACCAAAGTAAGTTATGGTGGAGGGAATAAACATAAAACTCCTATTTCAGTTAACCTAATATTTTAGGTGGTTTGTGTGCTGTGTTTGAGGGACCGTTAGTATTTTCCTCTGGTCGAACTTTCCAGTGTGATGGCTTTCAAATTGCCAAAAAAGAAGAACAACTTAAAAAATAGATTTACTTCAGTATAAAACAAGTGAATTGCACCCAATCACTCTAAATGATTTGCCTCAACTTAAAAATTGTGGGATCAATAAGCTAAAAAGAATTGGTTCAGATTGAAGATGTTAAGTGTGAATTATTACCTTAATTATTTTTAAGTTGAATGGAAGTTATATTTTTTTCCGTGTGTAAGTCACGTGTACTTGAGGAGCATCGGCTACTTCTGCCTGTATCCTAATCTCACAGCTTCTTTCTCAAGTCAGCAATGCAGGACCCAGTTCCATGAGGGTGGCTCTCACAATTTCTGGCTCTTTAATTCAGTTTCAAATGAGGGTCTTCCAAGAATTGTCAAGAAAGACTGGCAGCTCCACCAAATCAGGCTTGAGCCCGATTAGATTTTGAATGCATGACTCCCCCAGCATGCTGTTTATTAGCACCTTCTCTAGATAGACCACTGGGGACACCTTAAATCCTTTTTTAATTGGAGTGCTGGGTCCTGGAAACTCGGATATCTGATTACCAGATCAGAACAGCAGCATGAGAGCATGTCCCTGCTGGAAAAGAGCAGTGTGTGCTGCTGCCGCGTACATCCAACTGTGAAATGGGCATACAAATCGGTACGGCACTCTCCTTTTTATCAAGATCCAAAGGCACTAAAGTTCTGATTTTTATTAATTAGAAATAACGCATATACCCTGATTTTGGGAGGTGCATTGATAATGAAATATAAGCTATGATAATAATGCTCAGTGTAAGCAACTTTAATTATAGTGATGATTTAAGCATTGCTCAATTTCATTAAATAAGCACTTAAAGCCTTAGGGGTCTTCTTAGAGCTGTGGCGTATTCCTGCTAGCTTTTATGTTGTTGTCCCTGTCTGAGATCCACTGCCAGATGTTCTGTTCTGTATGTTGCAGACACAGTCCCACTGCATAAGAAAAAAAAAAAACAACAAAAAAACACATAACAGCAGCCGCATTAAGATTGTCTAGGTCTGTGGTGTAGAAATGGCTCGAGCATACTTGGATTTTAATTCTACAAGTACAGATAATAGGTTAACAAGTGAAAATAGTGTAAATAGTGTGGCCAACTGGGCTGAGATCACTTATAAGCCACCATATGGCTCCTGTAGACTAGCTTTGTTGGTAGAGGCAGAAAGAAGCTGACAGATAACACACTCTCTTCCATATGTCATGTGGAAGGAAAAACCTTGGGCCATCTAACAATCAAACTGCTAATCAATGTCCACAATGAAGAGAAAGAGCATTTACGACTTCAGAAACAATGGGGCTACACAAGATAGTAGAGAAAAAATGTGGACAATTCACACAAGTGGTGTCTTTCTTGTCTTATTATATAATGTTATGCAGTACCTACAGTAGTTCAGTATCCAGTATTTCTCTTATTGTCTTTAATATTAATCGTCATCATAAGGGCTCACTAACAAATCATCCATTATGTACTGTGCATTTGGTAGAATCTTGAAAAATAATTCAGCTTATAAAGGTCTTGAAGTGTTACTAGGATACTAAAAGGAATCCCAACTGTGAACTGGTTGACAACAGAAGAATCTGTGTTCACGTTTACCTCTTGAATTGTACCCAGTACTTGTGGAAAAGTGTGCTGCGCAACACAATGGACTATACTTTGATATAAATGGGGGGCCGTGCTTGAAGTACTCCATACTGACACTTCACCGTTCTCCTTTTAGGAGATGTATGTGTACCAGTGCATAGTCCATATTCCGAAAAAAATAACGTACTTCCAAGGAGGATGCCAGCTATCTGAAAAAAGTTTATGTATATCAGTGCCCTTTCAGACCTCCAAGGAGGACGCAATCCCCTATCAATCCCACCCTCCCCCATCTCCAAAAAAATTCTCTTATCGGCATTGAGTCAGGACAGTGGGTCACAGCCAATGTTACAATTGTTCATGATGGTAGTGGATCACAGTCGGTTGCACAGTGGGTTCCCACACTGATGATTGCTCTTGATTATTCCTCCCCTTGTACCCCACCACCCCTGCTGGGTCGTGAAGATACTTGCATGAAAAAAATTGGGTCATGACACCAGAAAGGTTGAGAAACACTGCTCTAGGACATCATTTTTTTGAGGAGAAGGATGAAGAAGCTAAAACAATAAGGAGTACCGACACTTCCTTTTTTTTCCATTGATGGGGAAACAAAATGAAAGCTCAGTAATGTGCAGAACGAATTCATCCATTTATCTGCTCACTTAATGCTGTTCAGGGCCGTGGGTTTTTTAAAACCAATCTCATTCTTTCATATTACCTAATGTTAAAGATTTAAAATAATGTCATCCCTAAAAAAAAAGCTTGTGACACCCTCTAAAATGTAAACACCATGTCCAGGATGAATACAAATGGATCCAAATCTGGCCTGTATGTGCTTTTTGCCCAAAGACAGTAATTTAATGTGTGAAAGTGTTACTGGAGTGTTCTATTTCATAGTTACCCGTAACGACAAAAACAAAGAACTAATGGCTAGAAAATTATCCTGCTAGCAACATCGGGCAACTGCTCTACCCATGTCTCACATTTAAATGTGTCTGTAATTGCATGATCTGCCGTCATTAAAGCTCTCTATGGCCCAGCCTTTCAGCTCACAGACCCTTTTTATTTTCCTTTTGACCTGCTGAACCCTTGCACTGTGCAATCTTTCTCTGTGGTAGTTAGGTGTGAGGCTGCTAATCATCTTTTTATCCGGGGTCCTCAGCCATTTATTTTCAATCCAGAAAAATCCCACGTGAACTCTAAAACTGAATACAGAATTAGAATTGGGGAGATTTTTTATTTACCAAAAGCAGAAAGAATGATGCCATGGCCTGATATGCTGATGCAATACATCCCGTAATATATCATACAGTATACTTGTGGGTCTGCTGTACTGGTATAATTACATGTTTTAGGCAATACCATTGGAATACTAAACAGCAGGACTTATTCTGAGTGCATCAGTCTGGGTTTTAATGGCTGGTGCAGAGTGCGAGTTATTAACCACAATGAGCGTGCGAGTGCTGCTCTATGTGTGTGCCTTCGGCAGCTTCTGCTTGCACTGTAACACACAATGAGAAAAAAAAAATGATTGAATGTGCTTTCCAAGTTTCATTGTTGCCTCAATGCCAGTTCTAAATATTAGAGAAATGAAGACATATTAAAAGATGCCATGGAGCAAACTTAATTACGTTGAGCATAGCACAACACATTCCAAGCGGTGATGGGTCAACCCCTACATGTGCACCATGAGTCGTTAAATGCTTGTCCACTATATTTATGGCCCATAGAATGTGATGCTGGGTAAAGTATAAGCTGATCAGTCAAAATGAAATTGGACTTATACCGCTCAGTAGGGGGTGGCGCAGTGATAGTGCTGCTGCCTGGCAGTTAGGAGACCTGGGTTTGCTTCCCAGGTCCTCCCTGAATGAAGTTTGCATGTTCTCCCCGTGTCTGTGTGGGCTTCCTCCGGGTGCTCCGGTTTCCTCCCACAGTCCAAAGACATGCAGGTTAGGTGCATTGGCGATCCTAAATTGTCCGTAGTGTGTGCTTGGTGTGTGGGTGGGCTGGCGCCTTGCCTGGGATTTTTTCCTGCCTTGCACTCTGTGCTGGCTGGGATTGGCTCCAGCAGATCCCCTGTGACCCTGTGTTAGGATATAGCGGGTTGGACGATGACTGATTGACTGCTCAGTGGGTGCACAAATAAATAATGTGCTTGTGTTATACATTATACTGACTCTCTCAAGCAGACAAAAATGAGTAAAATGGCAACCATCGTCTGTCCATGCATTCATTTTCAGAACTCAGGTTATCCCAGCCAGCATCATGGGGGAATTGTACCAGGTCCCAACTGCTGTGACATGGTAATGCTGTTTGCTGTAGTACTGTGTTACCGAAAAAAAATAATAATAATTGCCTTAAAAAGTAACATTTGAACCCTAATAGGTAGATCATTTAATCTCCAACAGGTTCACTGGTGTTATGCACTGAATGGGTACATTACTATGTAGGGTATGGGTGCCTTTCCCATGTAACTGACTGATCATTTGGTGACAGCATCGTATGTTCAAAAAGAGCTACACCAGAAATTGTGTGTGCAGTACAAAGAGACAACTGGCAAGACTAAAGATTTAAAGGGCTTTCATCACTGGCATGCCTATATACTGTATTACGAACAGTAGACCTGCAGAGAGTAGACGTAAGGACCTAAGAATTGATGTAAGATGTAAGAACTGGCAACACTAAAGATCTGAATGGCTCTGAACATGGTCTTGATTATACAGTAGATGAGGAAAACCTCACCTGCAGACATTATAGGGCGGTCCAGATCTAATTATGCAATTTTCATTACGCTATAACTTATTAAGTTTATTACACAGACAATCACCTGAAAAATCTCGGACCATCAAGAAGTGTGCGAACTGACGACATGAATCGTCTTCGCGCCGAACTGAATTGTCTCCGCATAAATCAAAGTCATCCAGACGATCTGCATAATTAGATCTGGACCACCCTGTAGATACGGTATAAGGATGTTAGAATTAACGCAAGACATTAAAATTTGCAAGATCTGAACGCCTTGAAACACTGCCATGATTATACAATACAGTGTTTTAGAAATTGCACGCTGGCACAGGCTTTCACAAACAATGGTGCCATGGGTGTACTGGAACTGGGCTGCTATCCATAAAATGCATTCTAAGGGTAGCAGTAATGTATTCAAAAGTGGACCATTAATTAAAGGGTCCAATGGAAGCTGAAGGGCTATGGCCCCTTAACTAATAGTTAAGCACAAGAGTGATGCCAAAAGAAATACTTCACAATGTACAACTTGTCATGCCTTATCGTGAGTGGTGTTAAGGCCCAGCTGAGTTCTGTCAGTGAAAGACAAGGAGGTGCAGGTGAACTGGGCCAAGGAACACAAACACCAGACACTGAAGCAAAACACCTCCTAGTGCAATGATTCCTGATTTCTGATTCTGCTGATGGGGGAACATCGATATGACAAAAATCCAATGAACTGATTGTAAACTATGTTAATACTGGTTAGGAGACTGTTCCCTGGTGCTATATTGAACCCCATGATACAAGCAGACTGAAGGCTACAGAATACCTAAACATAATGGTTGTTCAAGTATAGCCCTTCATGGCTGAACTTTATGCTCCATGTCACATAACTAGGGATATTCAAGGGTGGTCCCAAGGTATCCCCATCATGAGGTTATCAATCCAAATGAGCATTAATGTATTGAAATCAAATCAGCTATTCAGGAAAGAGTTTCATCAGAAGCTAATTTATTAAACTATCATATTCAACATGGGCTAGTATCCCTGTGCCACCTTCAGTCAATTCATCCAGAGAGCCATTTTAGAATCCCACTTAATTAGCTTAGCTGCTCTGACACTGTTAAGTAGACATACTTCATAAAGTGACTACTTAGTATTTCAGCAAAACATTGTGGATTGATGTTTCTTAGAAATAAACCAAAAACTCTGTTTGTCATATTGTTCATTAAGCCTCTTGGAACCATTGTGTTACCAAAATGGCCAACTCTAGTAGTGCTGGCTCTGATTGGTTAATGTGGTGGTTTCTGATATAAGCATAAGCATATACTATAATGAAAGCATGCAACTGTGATGAAGAGTTAGGGACATAACTCGGTGACCCCGTGTAATTCCAGGAAAAACAATAAAAAATCAGAATAATGTCTTTTCTGGTGCGACTCCACAATGTGACTGACTCAAAATGGTGGTGTTCATGATTTTATATGATTCTGGGTCCAGAAGGGTGGGCAATGGAAGTGAGATCAGTGGTGGAATGGCTGTCAGTCTTCTGTTCTGTAGAGGAAGGAATAGGTCAGTGGTTCTCAACCTGTGGGGCGGGCCCCTAGGGGGGCGCGAAGTAACAAAAAGGGGGGCACGAAGATGTGAAAAAAAGAAAACAAGAATCAAAAATATAAAAAACATCTGTTAAAACCAAAACAAATTAACTTAAACTACATTCTGATACTGCAACAATAAATATAGAGTTAGATAAACTTCGATAAAAGTTAAGTAGGTATAATAAAATATGCATCTACATTTCAAAAAAACGCGATTAAAACTGTTATGAAAACTCGGGTCGCAAATACTTAAAGGTTAAGAAACACTGGAATACAGAAAGCATTAGACAGCAGTAAATACCGTCCAGCATCACTGGAGCCCTTAACCTGCCTCCTATACACACACGTGTGACGCTACTCGGTTTATTCTGTAATATTGCTGGAGGGAGACGTCTGAATGTTTATAATGACACATTGATGTGTGACACACAGGCAGTTCATATTGTACAAACATTATACTTATATTACACAGAGATAACATGAATTACACTGTAGATGTAAAATAAAAAAAACTTCATTATAGACATGCTTTGAAAAAGGGAAGTTGAAAGTACAGAAATTACATGTTTAGTGAATTAACTTTTCTTTTTATGAAGTGCCAATGGACTTCTCAGCTGTTGATTCTCAATGAAACTATACTGTATGTTAAGGTTTCGCTTCAAAGATAAATTTTCTGCAATAAATGCTGTATTGCCATTATAGTTACTCCAGGTCTTTTCAGTGCCCTATTTTCTTTCACTTGTTTAAAAAGGAGTTTTTTAGTTTAGCGTTTTTCTCTACAGGCAGTGTGTTGTAGTGGATAAGGCTTTAGACTTTGAGCCCTGAGGTTGTGGGTTCAAATCCTGTTAAGGACACTGCGTGACCATAAGCAAGTCACTTCACCTGCCTGTGCTCCAATTAAAAAAAACAAAAGAAATGGAAGCAACTGTATCTGAAATATTGTAACTCGCCTTGGATAAAGGCATCAGCCAAATTTAGCTTTTATATCATTAATTAGATTTTGGGAAAGTGCAACAATTGTATGTTTTTAACAAGGTGGGAAGCTTTTCTATAGACACCTGTTTTGAAGAGGACACCAACCTGCACATCTGCATCTTACATGCACATCTGGTTAATGGACTAAGCATGACTTAGTGTGGGTGGGTGTGTGAGTCTACAATGTGATGATTGGGACTCCATCCAGAGTTGATACTGTTAACCTATGCTGGGTAAGTGGGTTAGAAAATGGGTTGATGTTTCTTAGAATTCCCATTCCAATGTTAACTAATAAAATCATTTTCTGGAAACACCTACTGTCTCCCAGGGTGTCTGGAAAGCCCATTGCTTCACAGTTACCTTGTGTGATTGAAAACTTAAAGTGTGAAATATTAGCTTGGGTAGTCCCTGCCTTTGGTGTTTTTCGTGATGTAATGCAGGACAAGGATGAGGTCACCTCAACCTTCTCCCATATGATCTGACTTGCTCTAGTTCTTCTGGGAATATTCCTGATCTGAAGCCAGTCTGGTGAAGGTGCGTTCAGCACACATCTGCCTCTTTGCGTTTGCGTGTGTGTGTGCCTGTGTGTGCAGCCTGGCACAACTGCTAGTCTCTGTTACCAGCATCAAGTCATCCATGAAGTATCACCGGCCGGGCTTTGCTCGCAGGAAGGTCAAATGCTCTGGCCTTGCTGTGCCTTCAGTGACTTCATTCTACCGGCTTGCCTCGCAAGCAGACTGCAAGAGCACAAATTGTTTTTGAACACCTTCATGCTGAACAGTGCACACAGTGCACAGTGTGACCAACAAATTAATAATGAATGAATACAAGTGCCAGTCTTTTCCACCATGAAGTCTTCATGGTATTGTTAAAGCCAAAAATAAAAAATTCATACACATACATTACACACAGATCTTAGGTTCTTGACCAGACAGCAAATAAACTTGTATAGAATTCATTAAGGTCATATTCCCTCAGTGTACAGAAAAAGGAAAAGGATGCAAAAGTCTTTCCTTTGCCTTATCTACACAGAGTGTTTTAAGTTTTTGGTTTTCCACATCTGCATTGATAAAACAGTTTGTATCCAGACAGAAGGGTCTAGATGATTCCATACTGTGTGATGAAAGGCAAAGTCAGGGAGCTGGTCCAACCACTGTGCTCCCAGCAGTGTTTCTTCTCTTTAGTTGGGTGGTGTTGAGCCAGGCACCAGGCAGGGCTACACCCTTCCTGTATTACACCACCTTACGCTCCCCCATCTCGCCCTCACCATGTGGCCATCTTAACAGCTCTGTGACCTCTCCCTGACCTCCTGTTTTACAATGAATCAGGTTTTTGACTGGAATAGTGTTTGTGCCACAAAACGTGTTGGTCAGGCAAGCAGCTGCCTTTCATCATTGACCCTCTAATACCGTGTTAGCTATTAATTCCTTTGCTTCTCACTTTTAGCCATTTATACCAATAGACATCTAACGCTTATATTTTTATTCAATGTGCCTGCCATAACCAAGGAAAACAGATGGGCAACTGTAACATCAGTCTCTAAAGTTAAGAACATGAAAATTAAAAATGCAAGCAGAATGGCCAAATTGGCTGCCAACCATTGCAGCAGGAAAACAAAACAGCAAAACCAAGAAGAACCTCATAAATTGTTCATAGTGGCTACTTGTAACTTTCTTGGTCCCTTTGATTCACTATGAATAGCTGTATGGGAAAGCCAAAATTGAATAAAATTTGACTAACCTTTGGTTTGTTTTCTGTAGAATCTTCCTTTGTTGTGAATCCCATCACACCCTTGACACGTTTTATAACTCACTTGAAATAAGTCAGACTTAAAAAGAGAAGTGCCCACAAACTTCTGACACAACGTCACAAGAGGGGACACCAGGAACGTTGGTAAAATAGCATCAGTAGAGTCATCACCTAAGAAAGTTAGACAAGAAATGTAAGCTTGACAGAGGTGGCTTCACAGCTTTGCCTGCTTTATGAACTAGGATTGAATTTGTATTTCTATGTGACACTGCACAGTAAAAGTGGGGGCTTACAGGGAGAGAGATCAGCTGATGTCACCAGCAAGTGCTCGTTTCACAGTGTTCAGAAGTTGTCTCTGTGTGGCTGACTAAAGGAGTTTCTCCAATTGACCTTGCTGCAAAGAGACTGCTTCTGATCCAAATGTTGCTGGTTCACACGAGCAGTTCACCACACGGCAAATATACGAACTGAAGTGCTTCATGGTGTGAGTCTATGGTAGTTCGCTTGGTGATGAGAATGGGATTTGCATTGTGGATGAATGACTGTAGTGTAGTGGTGAACACGTAGGGACTGACAGAGAGAGATCAACAGACATCACTACGATGTGTTCTGCTTACAGTGTTCAGAAGCAGTCTTTATGTGGCTGACTGAAGGAGTTTAATCGAATTAGCTTACACTACAAGAAGACTGCTTCTGATCCAGACGTTGTGGGTTCATGACTGACCACCGGCAGTTCACCACAGGGCAAACCTTCCAACTGAGATGCTTTGTGGTGTGAGTCCACATCAATTAACTCGATGATGAGGATGGGACTTGCACTTTGGATGGCTGGAATGAAGTGGTGTCACTGCACAGAAAAAGTGGGGACTGGCAGAGAGAAAGATCAGCCGATGTCACCAGGAAGTGCTCTACTCACAGTGTTCAGAACCAGTCACTACAGGGCTGACTAAAGGAGTTTATCCTATTACCTCATGCTGCAAGGAGACCTCTTCCGAACCAGACATTGCAAATTCATTTGTGACCACCAGCAGTTCACCACAGTATAAATCTTTAAACTGAGATGCTTCATGGTGTGAGCTCAGAGCAATTTACCTTCTCCAAGCCTGCTTAATGCAATTCTGAGTTGTGGTAGGTAAAAAGCAATCCTGGAATCATCAAGCACAAGCAAGGGGGCCAATTTACACTCATAACCTAAACCGAGCCTTATCTAAGAGTCACCAATTATCCTAATCTTTGGGAATGTGGGAGGAAAACTGGAGTACTCTGAGGAAAAAGCACACAGACTTGGAAAGAGCATGCAAACTCCATACAGACAATAATCAGGCACTGCATTCAACTTCAGGATAATGGATCCATGAGTCGGCCACGCTGTTTATTATGCCACTGTGCTACCCTGTAGCAAATGTTCTATGTGAACTCTATATTGCATTAAATTGGAAAGATTGATTTGATTTCACTAATTTGTTTCAGACACTTTATTCTAAATAGTTTAAAAGACACAGCAGTACACAGGACAAGTTCTGCAAAATGTTCAAATCAGTTCAGCCACTTGTGCAGCAGAACTTTACTGCCATGCAGTTTGTGCCTTTTTAAAAGTCTGCTACATTTATTAAAACGACACTTTTAGTCACACAGTGTTGGAGGACAACAGAAAATCTGAATATGACTGTATAACAGTACGATGTACTGCATTAATCTGAAACACATTGGGTTTCAGGCCCAGCGCTGATTTAAATGTCATAACTGGCCTCATGTCTGATGGACTCAGCTTGATATTGACTCATCTTGCTATGGCAGATGGACAGTGAGGAGCAATTAAGATCTCAGGGTAGTCACATGGATTTTGTAACATAATTTAATGTTGACATGTTTGTATTTGGAATGTATTGTGTTTAACATTTCAAACCTAAAGCCGTGGTATTGTGACCTTTAGCTGTCCCGCATCAGTTTTATTATAGGATACAAGTCTCTGACAGGCACCTTTTATACCAGAAACACTACGAATTAGAAAATATTACCTGCCTTCAACTAAATGTCTCATTGAACCAGATTGCCAAGAATGCTGATGTAATGGCAGGGAACTGAGACCTTGTCCTGTTCATGGAGGCTTGACCATTGATAGTACTTTATTTTATGTTGCTGTCATGTAGTCAAATAGTTTGGAAGGCAACAATAAAATCCACTACAGAAACATTCAATGTTATCCCCATAAGCCATCCAGCCATCCATCCATTTCCTCTTTTCTTTCAGTCTATTTTCTGAGCTAAGCAATTCTGGAAAAATGTACATCCTTCTTTAGTGGTGAAGACATTTTCTTTACTGTTCAACCATCCTGTGCTAACACTTATACACCTAATTCCAGTATGCAGTTGACGTCATCTATGAGATGGACAGCATGTTATCCTTTACAACATCTATGATCCCACCATTTCAAAATCTTGGGTTCCAGTGAGGTGTGCAAGAAAGGTGCCTAACAATTTGTTCACCTTTGGAGATGTGTCACACACATGTGCCTTGGGGGGCCTCTTTAAGGTTCTGGTGGTGGTCATTCCTCATTGATCCACTAGGTGGTGCTGTTTACTAACAGCTCTTCTCTTCCTCCCACAAGAGACCAAAAAAGATTGACAGCCTTACCACCTCTGATGTCACTTCCTGTGACTGTCCACCTGGACCCGCCTCATTCTGCCTGGCCTGTACTTAACTACACGTCACCATCTTGGAGCAGTCACTTTTGAGAATAACGTCTGTGAAGATATTTTTTCCCTTTTGTCATGCACTTGCACAAGGGAGACATTTTAAAGGCTTGGGTGATGGTAATTCTTTGCCAAGCTAGGAGAAGGTGCTGTGTAATAACAGACTCTCTTTTCCTTCCCTCTGCATCAAGGAAGTTTGACAGTTTCCCACCACTGACATCACTTCTGCGGTCCATCCACTTGGACCCGCCTCTTGCTCCCAGAATACCTCATAACTGGAAGAGCTGCCATCTTGGTGAGTCATTCTGAGAGGACGAAAGTCAGAGGAAGACTCATTTATCTTTTTAAACACATTTATTTTGAATCATTTCATCATTCAATTATATGGGGTTTGTCGTTTGTTTTTCAGTTATATGGAGTTTGCCTGCAGGTGCCCCAACTCTCTATGCTTGCTTGTGTTTTTCATTACAAATGGAAGTCTCAGCTACAGCTCCATCAATCCATTAACAAAGTCATCCATTCCAATTTCAGGATGCAGGAGCAGGAACCTACCCTGACAGCACTGGGTCCAAAGCAAGAATCAGCCCCAGATAGTTTGGGGTCCATTTCAGGACACCATCTTGCTCTTGTAAGTGTTAATTTGGAGTTACCAGTTAAATTAAAACATGTCTTTGAGATGAAACCCAGAAGATCCAAAAGAAAAACTCACACAGCCACAGAGTGAATGTGCAAACTCCAAACAGACCATGAGCAGAGCAGGATTTGGATGTAAACTCCTTGAGCTTCAAGGCATCATTGCCACACCCTGCACCCCCTTGTCGCCTCTGGGTATAATTATTAGTTACGTTTTACTGCAATATCCACTCCTTTCGGTAAGAAGTAACATACCATTACATTTTCAAACACACTAAATCCTGTTCAGGTGCACTGGGGGGCTGTAGCCGTATCTCAGCAGCACTGGACACATAGGAAACAACCCTGAACAGGACGCCAGTCCACCTCAAGGCCCACTCATACACATACCCATGTGACCAAAACTAAATTATCTTGCACATATTAGAGAATGTGGAAGTAAAATACACACAGTCACATGGAGAACAAGTAAACTCCACTGGGACAGAGACTGTTCATGGGTTTATTAATCAAAGTAATCATCTGTTATTACCATGTAAGACCCTAAAGATGAGCAGGACGTAGGCATGGAAGACAGTATTCCCAGCTTCTGATTCTTACCAGGAGGTGACCTAAAAGTGGCTGGGTGTGCAGTCACTTTATTTGCTGCTCATTGGTGTCATCTGAGGGTTTCTGGTAGTTGAACTTAATATATGCCAGATTTAAAAAATAAATGTGATATGAGCAAAGAGAAAGGCTGGCACCCACTCAACATTAGTCATTCTGCACCAGCAACGTGTGAAAGCTTCGTTCTGGCACTAGAAAAGTAAAAGACATATGGTTGGAGAGGCCTGATTATACAGGACTGTGAATATGCAGCCTGATTACCTGACCAGAGTCTTTGTCCTCATTACATGTTAAAAAAGGCAAAGTGCTTCAGGAATCTGTCCATATTAAGTACCTTCTATTTATGTTTCACCTTGAAATGGGAAAAAAAAAAAAAAACGTCTGAGACTCCTGGAGGAGCTGGGTAGGGGGCCCAGTTTCATGCAAATCACTACGAGGGTCTTCATTTTCTTTCAGTGCCACCACCATTATCTCTCCATCTGGCAGAGAGGGAGGGAGCAATTAAGCAACGTCCCAGTGGTAATTCAGCTGAGCTCCCACACCGGCACCTTCAACCCGTCAGACCCCCTGCCCCCCCCCACACTTATTTATGCGCTATTTAGCTAAGCCGTCCCTCCCATCCCAAGTGGCTCCCATTGTTTTCACACGTAAAATGACCATGTTCAAATATGACAGCTGAACCACAGTAAAGCAGAGAAAAGGGAAACACTAGATCAGGCAACTTAAAATTGGACAAATTCCAGTGCACACTTCACCCCCTGGCTTGCCTTGCTTGGCTACTCTCAGTGCCCGTTTACTTGACTGCAGGTGCAGCAGAGGTGAGGAAGAAAAACAATAACATCACATTCGTGTCTTAAATACTGGATTATTTGATCCCCATTATTAATGCTGAAAACTGGTTGAGGCCCCAGTAAAAAAGGACCCACCCTTTGCCACAGACAGACAACAATCAACCTGACAGTATGGCGGTGGGAGGACACATGCAACTACAAATCAAACCTGGTATCTGGTCATTTTTCAGGCATGGTTGTGGCAGCTGTGTTGACTTAGCTTGGGTTTGTTACACTACAAACATAGGATGATTGATGCATATATTAGACATGATTCGTCTCCTTCCATAACATGCACACAGGAACACATATGCCGACACACTTCAGTGAAGACTTATTATGCCAGTGGGGGTGTGCCTTGCTGGCAAGGGGACAAAGGGGAGGAAACAGTCTCAAAGAGAACCTATTAAAAAAGAGAAAGAACCATATTGGGGTGTGCATGGCACTGATAAGCAAACACCCTTGCTGTCTTTCTGGTGCCCTAGACGTGAAATCTCCAGGGGATACCAGGATGATGTGAATGTCTTCCAGGTTGCTAAAGAACAAACAACAGAAACTCTGCTGAGGGTGCATGACATCAGGGCTGGGTTTACTTGAGGTTAGCAGGCCTCCAAGCCAGTAGGTGACACAGAGGGATAGGTGATACCACTATTTTTGAAATCAATACCAATACAGGTATTTTATGTGTCAGATTTCCAAAAACGATACTGAATATTTTTTAAAGAGCATAGGAATTTGTTTTCAAATGATAAGTGTTTTTTTAAGCTAATATTAATTGGTCAGTCTGTATTTAAATTAGCTAATATAATGACACAGTATGAAGTTGATACCAACCCCCCCGGCCTGCTCTACACGCCAGCCACTTCGCGTCTCTGCTGCTCGCGTATGTGGATTTCACTTTCACCAAACAGCAAATTTTTTAATTCTCGCAGATACTCCTCTTCATTGGGAAGAAACACTACTTTTCCCTGGCGATCTACAGTCTCCAACTTAAAGTTTGAATCCGAACAACATATTTGATCTCTTTTCACTGTTCCGTTATTTCACCGAGTAATAATTTCCGTTTGTTTGCGCTAATGTGATCTTTACTATCATTTTTTTGAGACTTTCGAATTTTCATACTTCTATTATCTCTAACCTGCTCTGCATGTGTATCACGCCAACGTTTTTGAATTCTTTACGACATTCTACTTTGTCATCTACCCTTTGTCTTTTATTTCCGACCCCGGGTATGGTTAAATCTCTTGGCACAAAGTCTTGTCTCGCGGGACTTGAAAGTATCTCTCTGAAAAAGTCTCGTCTCGTCCCAGGATTTTTTTATACAATAGAGAGATTAGTAAAATTAACATGTTATATAATTTTCTAAACTGCCTACTCCAGGTCAGGGCTGTGTTGGGAGGCTGGAGCCTATTCCAGCTGTCATAGGGCACAAGGCAGGAGTGAATTCTGGATAGAGTGTCCATCCATTACAGGTCGAACACACCAAACACACAACAAAGCTAGTTTAGCTTTACTAGTCCACCTAACCTTAATATCTTTGGACTGTGGGAGGAAACAGGAACACAATACAAGTTCAGCAATACGAAGTTAAGTAGAAAAATGATATTCTATTACACTAGATGCACACGGAAAACATGCAGACTCCACATAGGGAGGATCTGGGTCACAAACCTCTGCCTCCTGAGGTAGCTGCACTACCAAGATTATATGAAATTTTATGTTTTCATAAAAAATTGTTTATTTGTTTAATACATGTTATACAGGCAATCACTTCACCAAAGTACTTAAACCGGTCCCCTTAGACAACTAACATTTACAAAAAAAATAATATTCCTACATTTGCATTTTCTAATATATTCTGCCCTTCTGTTAAATCAAAAAAGATTTTGTCATATTAGCTTTACATTTAGTTAAGTTTCAGATTTCTATTTAGAAAAAATAAAGTTGACATTTTTACGCTTAATCCTATTTTGCCCCTGGGGTTACAAGGCGGGAACAATCCCTGGGAAGAGAGAGAGCCCATAAGAGGGTGAACACAAACATGAACACACAGGTATCAGGGGTCAGCTTAACATTGTCAGCTCATCTAACCTGGGATCTTTGGACTGTGGGAGGTGACTGGAGTACAATACAAAATGAAGTAAAAAAAATATATTTTATTACACTAGATTCTGTTACGAATGCATTTAAAGTACTTATAAATCCACTAAAACTGCAAAATAATTAATATTTTAGCACTTATTTTTCATAAATAAAGTTTTCATCTTCAAATTTAAGATAGCTATTAAGTATTTTGCATAGTGTTGAGACTATTTAACATTCTTATTTATTACATATATTATATTTTACTGTACCCTTCATTTTAATTAGAAGAATAAACAAAATGGGTAGAACCCGTGACAAAATGCTCGGATAGTGATGCTTTACACTATTACGTGTCTTCCATTATACTAACAACGGGCATTACGTTTCATAAATATTAATGAGTGGTCAACGGCAAAATGTTAAACTCTAAAAAGTCTTCAGTAAACTCCCGTCTACATAAACCTGCTAACAGAAGTTACCTGGATAACATCTCGTTCCTCTTTGAAAACTCTCCTGCAACGTTCCTTATCTGGCACTGACTGCAGCTAAATCGCGGGGCTTCAGATTTGCATCTCTTTGATGTTTTACAAACGTCTTTCTGTTGGTAGGATGTGTGCTTTTTAAATGTTTAAATGGGCTGCTTGTTTTGCCACTGTACTGTTCAATCTTCTCACAAATATGGCATCGCACAGCTGTATTCTTTTCCATCTTTTAAATACCGGCAGCATACAACGATATGATTTTGATCTGCCATTGTCGTACACAATTTGCGCTTGCGCAATGGACGTGGGCTTGTGGTGTTTTTACGTGACAGCGCGTCTGCTCATTTCAGTAAGTGACAGCAGAAAGTGCTTTAGTGTACTCTGTGTCTTTGCAAGAATCTTGCTACCGTATCTTACAAAAAAACAGTAATCGGTATTTTTAGTGGTACTCGCTACCATATGAGTACAGTTTGAGTGTCGAAGTATCGATTACTGTGGTATCGGTCTGCCCATCCCTAGTGGCACAACATGATTGGTTGGTAAAGAATTGTCCGTGGTACCATTTCAACAGTGAGACTTGGAAGGAGTGGTACTTTTTTCCCCTGATAACTTATGCTGCGTTCCTTTTGAAGTGGGGAGTCGTAAATTTCACCTGGAACGCCCCGGTAACACGGGGCCGGTCTGTCAAATCCGAGTTTATCAAACTTCAGATTATGACGTCAATCCAAAAATGGCGAACGCTGAAATATTATACAGTACAGTTTATTAGCACTTTTGTCTGTTTGTGTCTCATTAAATCAGCCGTACGGATAGTACTGCCCATCCTCCCTATTTGTGGATATGCTGTCACGGTATTTGAATACGCGAACTACCGCGTATGGCCGGACTTCACGCGACATGACGCATGCTGCAGCGGACGCTCCTGCTATGCAAGCGTTGTAGTGTTTATACTTGCGCGCGTACTTTACGTAAATCTGGAGGAATCCACCAGGTGGCAGTGTGAGATATTATCGCAGTGAGAACATGTTCGGCTTCTCTGTGTTGTGAATTGCCTAGAACACCTATTAAATTCTGATAACACCTTACCGCAATATCTCTGAAAAAGATGTTTATTGATTAAATCCATAAATCCAGGGATGTATGTGTCCATTCCAGGAAGCATTGGGCACGAGTGAGAAACAGTCCCTTGACGAGGCCTCAGCTCATCGCAAGGTGAATACAAGCACACACATACACTAGCGTCATTTTAGCGGCACCAAATCTCCAAATCTGTATATCTTTGGAAGGAAACCGGAGCACAGTGTGGAATACAAGCAGGAAATACCAGCAACATAACTCCCTGCGAGACAGCAGTGCTATCGCTCCGCCACCGTGACACCCCCATGTGTGTAATTATTCCCCCATGTATGTATTTATTAACAGTATTCATTATTTAAACGAAATTATATGTAAAATGTAACATACACATTTTAATGCATTTCATCATGAAAGTGATATCAAGTATAAATCTAAAGATTCTAAATGTGCAGAGAGTTGGAATATCATACATTTAATTTGTTCTGTTTGGCGATCTATTGCTGCTTTCCACTGCTGAAGCAAAATGCCGACATACAGATGCATTCGTGGTGCTTTTATATTCAAGCGTCACATATTCCCGATCGTAATGACACGATACATTTTAAAAGTCTCACATACCATCTTTTGTGCCATCTATTTTTTATTGTTTTACTTTACCTGCTGTCAGGTCCAAGAAGCTCGTAGCGATTAAAAACTGGGATGACGTTTATGACCGTCTGCTTTAATGATAAAGTAAACTACGAGGTTAAAGTGGACATTTGAGATTAAAGCGAAATTTCCACTTTAATCACAAAATACACGTTTTCACCGTGTCCTTTATTTTTTTTTCAGTGGCTCAAATATAACGCTATACATTATGTTGCTGTTGTTAAGTTGCAAAAATTTAAAAATAAAAAAGACATATATAAATGACACGATACATTTTAAAAGTCTCACATACCATCTTTTGTGCCGTCTCTTTTTTATTTTTTTTCAACTTCACATCGGCTACATAATGTAGAGCGCTGTATTTGAGCCATTCATCAAACAGCAAAGCGCACATCGATCCCCGAAGGATCTCCATAGAGGCTTGCTGTCACATGTAGATAGTAAACAGAGACTCTGACGTCACGTTCCGACTTTTAGCACACTCGCCCCGACTTTTGCTGGTACTGCAACTCGCGCACGCGTCGCGTTAATTTCTGAGGACCTGCTCAGAGGACGCGTGAAATGAACGCTGGGAACGCGTGGCAGCCATGATGCGGGCGCGTACGCGTTCTGAGCGTGAAGTATAAATGACCCCTAAGGGCTCATTTATACTTCACGCGACGCGACGCATGCTGCAGCAGACGCTCCTGCTACGCAAGCGTTGAAGTGTTTATACTTGCGCGTACTTTACGTAAATCTGGAGGAGTCCACCAGGTGGCAGTGTGAGATATTATCACGGTGAGAACATGTTTGGCTTCTCTGTGTTGTGAATTGCCTAAAACACCTATTAAATTCGATAACACCTTACCGCAATATCTGTGAAAAGGATGTTTATTGATTAAATCCATCAATCCAGGGATGTGTCCATTCCAACAAGCATTGGGCACGACTGAGAAACAATCCCTGGACGAGGTCTCCGCTCATCGCAAGGTGAATACAAGCACACATACACTAGCGTCATTTTAGCGGCACCAAATCCCCAAATCTGCTTATCTTTGGAAGGAAACCGGAGCACAGTGTGGAATACAAGCAGGAAATACCAGCAACGTAACTCCCTGCGAGACAGCAGTGCTATTGCTCGCCACCGTGTCACCCCCATGTGTGTAATTATTAACAGTATTCATTATTTAAATGAAATTATATGTAAAATGTAACATACACACTTTAATGCATTTCATCATGAAAGTGATATCAAGTATGAATCTAAAGATTCTAAATGTGCAGAGAGTTGGAATATCATACATTTAATTTGTTCTGTGTGGTGATCTTTTGCTGCTTTCCGCTGCTGTCAGGTCCAAGAAGCTCGTAGCGATTAAAAACTGGGATGACGTTACGACGGTCTGCTTTAATGATAAAGTAAACTACGAGGTTAAAGTGGACAATTCGAGATTAAAGCCGAAATTTCCACTTTAATCACAAAATACACGTTTTCACCGTGTCCTTTATTTTTCTCAGTGGTTCAAATATAACGCTATACATTATGTTGCTGTTGTTAAGTTGCAAAAAAAAAAAATACGAGCTTCTTGACCTGACAGCAGGTAAAGTAAAAAAATAAAAATAGACGGCACAAAAGATGGTATGTGAGACTTTTAAAATGTATCGTGTCATTACGATCGGGAATATGCGACGCTTGAATATAAAAGCACCCCAAATGCATTTGTATGTCGGCATTTTGCTTCAACACTTTGAACCATTCATCAAACAGCAAAGCGCGCACATCGATCCCCGAAGGATCTCCATAGAGGCTTGCTGTCACATGTAGATAGTAAACGGAGACTCTGGCGTCACGTTCCGACTTTTAGCACACTGCGCCCCCCTGACTTTTTGCTGGTACTGCAACTCGCGCACGCGTCGCGTTAATTTCTGAGGACCTGCTCAGAGGACGCGTGAAATGAACGCTGGGAACGCGTGGCAGCCATGATGCGGACGCGTACGCGTTCTGAGCGTGAAGTATAAATGAGCCCTAAGGGGGACTCCGAGTCCTTGTGGTTTATCTCACATTGTAAAGTGTTTTTGCCCCATTGTTATTGTAGATACTCCATGTCAATGTGACAAGAGTTTTGGAACATTGTTGTGATAACTTAGTATTACTTGGGAATTTCTCAATTACCCATTTTTAACTCGAAAACGTAAATTGAAGTAGATAAGCAGTGTATGTTAAATTGACGAGGACTGGGAGGTCTCGTGGTCTGGAACCCCTACAGATTTTATTTTTTTTCTCCAGCTTTTGGAGTTTTTTTTTGTTTTTTCTGTCCACCCTGGCCATCGGACCTTACTTATTCTATGTTAATTAATGTTGACATATGTTTATTTTTATTGTGTCTTCTATTTTTCTATTCATTTTGTAAAGCACTTTGAGCTACATTTTTTGTATGAATATGTGCTATATAAATAAATGTTGATTGATTGACGAGTGTGAGAAGTTTTTAAATGCATCCTGCAATACCAATGACATAATGAGGTAATACCCACAACGTCAGTCACTAAACGCTCTTTGACTGAGTTAAGCTTCCAACAACTCTAGTCTTAGCCATAACGTAACCTAATGTTAATCATAGTCCATTGCGATGGATGTTACATGATGTAGGGGAATTACATGACTGGCCTCATCATACTTACTGTATGGTCTGCAGTTACACTCTGTTGGCGTTTTTGGGTTAGAGCAGTGGGGGGGTCGTTTGAGTAATGACGTAAACCACGACTATTTCGAAATGCATTCTGGGGCATTGGCGCTAAAAGACTCGTGGTGTTGGGAGTTTGTTTGCAGTCCAGTCGTCGTTGTAAGCGTTGTTTAAGGTGAGTACAGTTGAGTGTAACCGTAATATGTATGGCTTTAAAAGTAAGAACATTATATTTCATGACCAGGCAGTGGCCTTTTTATTGTAAAGTTGCTAAAGAAACGCGTTATATGTTCACCTGTCCAAAGTATTGCGCAGCGTTCTTATCACAAAATTAGCAGTTCCAACACGTTCTAAAATCATCTTCCCATTAGTTTGCAACATGAAAATTTAACACGCAGCCATTTATTTTATTGCCTGTCTTTCTGGTATATCTTCGACATTTATTACTGTTTGTTTCGGTTAAGGACTTGAAATTTTGAAGTTTGTTTTGAGGTGGGGGATTTGTTTTGTAGTGGCAAAGTGGATACGCTTAGCTACTATATTAACAGTATCTCTGGCTTTTCGTCCTATACGAATCCGCCATGCCATTTATGTTTTAAGGGTCGTAAACCCTTTCTTAAACCCTATTCGTACGGATTTGGATTTATGACAGGAGGTGGGGTAAAGTAACTATTACCGGAGGACCTCAGAAAATTAATGCCCGTCCGATTTAGGCGTGGCACGTTTAATTCTTTTTTTTAAATAATCCCAAGTCAAAGTAGTCGCGTGCGAATCGATATTTCAGTAAAATTACGTTATTCGAGCGATTCGAATGGGAATAAAATTACAGAGCCCCTCCCCAAACCCAACCCCGTAATAATCACTTTGCCAAGTGCATTTAACGGAAAAAGAACGCTCAGTGCCCTTCTCGCTGTGCAAGCTGAATAACGGGGCGGAGGGGTGTTACACCCCCACGGAAGTACGAAGGCACGCTGATATATACAGTTTGCAGAGAAAAGCGGGCACGTGAGGAGCTGCCCGCTGGAGGCGTAAACGGACATATAGCTCTTGTGAGTAACGGTTTCTTTTATGGTCCGAATTGACTTTATGAATACATTAGCTATGGGAACATGCTTGTGCAGTGTAGCACTTTGAATCCGGCCACTTCTCTCACTGGCTTATACCACCTCCTAGTGTAAAGCTAGTCCCGTCCAAATAGGCCTTTACTTACCATCAAGTGAACTGTATACGTAACACCAGGTAATGTCAGCCTGATGCTAATCTGGTAAATGTTGAATATGGAATAAATAAGTAGAATGCTTGTGTAAGATGTTTAGAAAATAAACAAGCAACAGTGTATTATGCAGTATATGTGAACTTTTGGCAAATAAGCACAAACATATGTAATGAAGGTAAATCAAAATGAAATTTTATAATAAATAGTATGCTGTACGCAGCATTTTAGGAAAGAAGTGACAGAACTACTTGCAATGTGGAGATGTATTAAATGGTTCCAGTGGACTTGTGAATTTGAAAATTAAATGCAGAGTATCCAAATTGAAAGAATTTAAAGCTTTACTTCTCTGTGTAAATTATAAAAAGAATTTGTAAACTGTAGCCCATCTGGCTGGTGAATAATCACGTCTTCCAGTTTGTACTTCTACTACATTTTTTTTTTTCTCTTCAGGGCTGTTAAAAATATTTTAACACCAAAAATGTATTAATGTGGTTTTACACTGAAGTTTTTGTTTCTCTTTTCCTTGGACTGAAAGTATATTTGAGCGATATGATTTGGTAGAAATGCAAATTACAAAACTGCTGATTTATTGGCTAATTCCCTTCAAATAAAGTGTATGGATGTAGGAGGACATAGCAAGCCTTCTTGCTTTCTTACTGCATGTGCCAAATTGTAATTTTCATGGTCTGAATGTCAGGGAAGGCATTTTGCGCAAAATCAGTCAAAAAATATTTTTTAAAAATTACTTGACAATTGTGTGCTAGTGGTTTACAGTAAATGTACAATTATAGCAAAAACATGTAGTTTAGCCAACAATAGCAACAGTATCTAACACTTTTAATTAATTACATCAGCTTTTAAGATAGTAATCACTTTCTTTTGTAGGTGAACAAAATTGCTGCCATTTTTCATTTTATTATTATTGTCCTTTATTACTTCTAATGAGGTGGACTGGTGAATTTTGTACTTATTTCTCTGGAAATCTCACAAGAACAATTGAGCATTACAAGTTCAGTCACAGACATTATAGGTGAAATTGTCCATTACCTTGCTTATACAATGACTGTGTACAATTATTCAGATCTCAAAAAAAATCCTCCAGAACCATTTGAAGGATCATAAAGTTATGGAATGTGGTTCTAGAGGTCTTGCAGGCTTTACAGTTAGATGCACGTTTTGAGAGTTTAACAAGTCAGGCAATATAAAGCAATATTTTCCCATCTTGCAGAGCAGCTAAGGAAAAAGGGAATTGTTGCTTTGATTTGCTGCTTTGGGCCACTGGTTGAGTTTTGGACAATACTTTTTGAAGTAGAAAGTTTTCTGTGATGTCAGTATCTTCAAGAATATTTTGTTGACTCTGACCGTGAGACACCAGCTTATGTTAGCAGACTACTTGGATATGTCAAGCCTGTTTAAACCAACAGTGGAAGTTCACAGGACATCAAATGTTAACCTTGACATCCTGGCTTTCTTGGTCAAGCAGGCAGTTGGGAAGAAATGTACAAATCTAACGACTGTATATATGTATTTTTACACGGAACAAAATACACAAAGGGAATGGTTTTGTCAGTTGGACGAACAAGTGGACTTTTATGATTTCTGTAAAATAGTCCGTGCCTTCCTTGTAAATAGCAAGCCAGCCATTGTTGTTGAACCTTTCTGTGCTTGGTACCTGGAGTGCCTCAGATGTTACAAAATATGCAGAAAGGATTTTGTGCAACTGACTGTAGCTGAACCTGGAGAGATCAATCAATTTATACTTCTTTTGTTGTACAAGGAAAGACTCCTGGTTTGACCAAAGGCATTTCACTTACACTGAGGTAAATGTTTTGCACTTAATGCAATTTCAGTAGTGTCTTCACCTTTGCACATAGAAGTTTGTCGAAAGTTTTTTAAATGTGTGAGACAAATGCTCAGGTGTGCTACACATTAAATTGTTTGAATTTATTGGAATTTTCACACTTGCATGTCCATTTGCTTTGAGTCAAATCAGCACTTCCTTTGTTTCTGTCTCAGATTAGTTTGGTTACATTTCACATAGCAAACTTTAATAGAAACAACAAACATCCCATTGGATATGTTGTGTACTACTTTACTTGGGAAAGTGAAGTGGCGATTTCCCTGCACTTAAGGAAAAATTAATAATGAAGGTTCAACAGAAGCTGTACATGTATTCACTGCATTTGCAATGATTATGTGGTTTGTTTACCAAACAGATTTCAGAGCAGAATGCCCTCCTATTTGACAATTAGAAGTGTGCATGAAAATGATGAGTTACTTTGTGTACTATAGAACGGACACATTTGGTTGGCAACTGTACAGAAGGTTGAAAGCTCTGTAGAGGGCATACAGTGGTGTGCTTCCATTTCACTTAGATAGTGAATGTTATTGGGTACATTTAAGTCACAGGATGATGATGTGTATTTACTCTTCAACAGCCTGCTATGTGAACACCACATATATTTTATCTCCAGTCATATCTGCTGTCTTTTGGCCTGTAAATATGTGTTAATAATGTTCACTTTGACACTATGTAGTAAATGTTAATCAACCATTTCAAAGTTAATGTCTTGCATATCCGCATTGTGCCCAAAGTACAGTTGTATTTAGAGGACACCCGCTTATGCATATCACTCATGTGTTGTATGTTAGGGTGTTTGATAATCCGTCTCATAGGTGTTTATTACTTGTCAACTCTCTCTAGTTTCATTTGCCCAATCATGATTTTTTTTTTTTTTTTGAGTGCTGGAAAATCTGAAACTTTGTTTTTAATGTTTGATATTGTTGCGTTAGTGGATAAGTTTTGGAAGATGATAAAACTGTACAAAATAACCTGATAATATTACTTGTGCCAGTAAATATCAGCTGTTCAACTGTCTGTCTGTCTGCCTTGTATTTGAATAAGGTTAATCATGCTTCTGCGGATCATCCTTAGCCCGGATGAGTTTAGAAGGATTACAGTTGATAGCATGCCAGAGACTGTTGGTGACCTACTCTTAATCCTGAAAACCACACTTGGTCTAGATGGAGACATTGTGGTTCAGTTTCAGGATCCTGACTTTGATAATGAACTTTGTAATTTAACCAGCATATCTGAACTTCCTAAAGATAAAGCAACTTTAAAAGTCCACAGGAAGCCTCTTGAATCGTATCACAGAGACGTGACTTTAGACACAGCGAGCCTGACATCATCATCCCAAGGGAAGAGCCCCAGTGGCAGCCATACACGTCAGCACCCTCAGCCTTTTGTCATTCCTGCTTTTTCTTCTGATGTTAAAGCTAAAGCAAGGAAATGAAGCTAATCACAGAGATGGAACTCTGCTTGATATATCAAAAGATATCCTTGATAATTTAGCTGAAGTCATATACATGCACAATCCTTACCCAACACGAGAAGAGTATGATCGTGTGGCACAATCTCTCATCAACAAGAATCCTTCTCTGAGGGAACCAGGATCTGGCAATGGGTGGTACGGTTGGAAATTCAGCCTCAAGTTCAAAATGAGCAACTTCAGACAGAAGCTACGGGTAGCCGGGTGCCCTGAGGTCAAAGTCAACTCCCGTAAGTTTGGATCAACCAATTAAAAAAAAATAAAGAGAACCAAAAAATCTGAAGTGCATTTCCTTCCAGATTTTCCTGAAGGGAAATCTCAAAGTTGTCTTGATGAGGAAAGATCAGCCATGGTCAGTGAGATGAAAAAGAGAAAAGTTGACTGGAAAAAAGTTAATGAAATGATGAAAAACACGTTCTCATTACGAAGAAAAGAGATAGTTGAAGATGAACCATTAGTGGCAGATTTCAAATAAAAGATGGCCAGCATTATTCTGTGAACTGCAGGTAATTTTTCAATGAAAATCTGCTCACAGCTTCATATGAGTGTTTTATGTTGAAGTTTTTCTAATCCTGATTACTTGTAAGGTCAGTGCAACAGTTATAGTTAGTGCCTTGCCTAAATACAGTACCAAGATTTGTTACTGAATCCCAGTTCTCTTTTACTTATAGAATTAATTTAGTACTAGGGTGTTGTACCGTGTTAGCCATTATGAATGTAGTGAGATGTCAAGCAAAATGACGCCTTTTATTGGGTAACTAAAAAGATTACAATATGCAAGCAGCTTTCACGGCAACTCAGGGCCCTTCTTCAGGCAAGATGTAATCAATTAATTTAAAAACACTGCGGCACTTAAGTGTATACAATTTACATTAAATAACATTATGTTAGATAGATAGATAGATGGTTCCAGCCTTGGATTCAGGCTTTTCTATCTTTGATTGTTCTCACTAGCATTAAGGGCATAGATTGGGATGAGGAGAATTGGTTTACTTCTTTGTGTTCTCAGAACGGCTTTGGACGTTCTTAATGTAAACTAGCCCTCTGCCACATCTGATCTTGTGGATGGGACACGCTGTTAATTCCTTTTTTTTCTTCTATCCTGCATTTAGATTGAAGAAGAGTTTACACGGCTTACCTCTGTTGACCTGAAACGTTCCCTCTTTGATGGACTTGAACAGTACCTGCCAAGGCTCCTTGATGTGTACAGAGCTAAGAGTGGCATAATGGGATTGACAAGGCAGATAAGGTTGCTAGATGATAATGTAAGTGTTCTGTTGTTTACACTCGGACAATCTACCTTCAGTTCTTTGTTGTGTTTCTGAATAGATTGACCTAAATTCTGAACACTTCACCTCAAGATCAATCAATCAACATTTATTTATATAGCACATATTCATACAAAAAAATGTAGCTCAAAGTGCTTTACAAAATGAATAGAAAAATAGAAGACACAATAAAAAATAAACATAAGTCAACATTAATTAACATAGAATAAGTAAGGTCCGATGGCCAGGGTGGACAGAAAAAAGAAAAAAATAAAATCTGTAGGGGTTCCAGACCACGAGACCGCCCAGTCCCCTCTGGGCAATAACTTGAGATACTTAAATGTGAAATCTGAAACTGCTCCAAACAATAACTTGTTTTTGTTTTGTATATTTTTCTTTCTTCAGAGTTCCCCAGAAATGAAGTACACTGTTCTTCTGATGGGCCTCCCTCATTTTCTAAGAGAGGATCCCTCACCTTTTTTCAAGACTGTGGAGGTATTTACATTTTTTTGCTTTAGTTAAGTTGAAATAAAATGGATTTAAAAGGGGTAGTATTTCCAGAAATAGTCTTACAAGAATATTTGATCAGATATTTTGAATTGGTTACTTGTTGCTTGAATAGAGGATGTCAGAAAATACAAGTATGTACAAAAGTGAATTTAATTGGAGAGTTGCTTTCCCTTAGTTGTCTATATGTTACAGTAGACATGAGACTTGCTTTACCAACAGCAGCCCATCATACTTTACAGTACAGGAAGAACACTAAATTGAGCCATGCAGTTGGTTTTCAGTAGCTTGAATGATGAGCACTGCTCTAGGCTGTCCAGTTTTTAATTGATTGTAAAACTGTCAATTGAAACCTTAGCACATGATTTGTAAACTTAGAACTTGAACTATTCTTCATGATTCAGTTTTTATAAGGATAAAATGTATTACATTTAATATTTTTTACAATGTCTTAATCTTTTTCTCTCTGCAATGTTTTTGTTTAGGCAGCCAAACCTGAAGAAGAAATTGCAAAGGGAATGAAAATTGGCATTATAACAGTAAAAGATGGAGCAGATGACCTTGGTTCAGCAGTTGTTCTTGAAGAACAGATCATACTGCACAATATTAAGGATTTTCCAAATGCTACTGCTATGCTGATGGGTCTTCTCTTTGTACTTAATATTGATCACCCTAAAGAACTTCATTACACGTTTGAAGTTATCCAGAAGGTCCTAATGAATACTGGAGGAGGACAGTGCTCTTCACTCGTTCATGGACTACGAAATAAACTCCTTCGAAAAACGATGTAAGCTTGAACACTGATAGAGATTTTGGTGTCTAGTAAACCGCCAAAATTCAGTGTATACACATGTTCTTTTCATTTTTTCTGACACTTTATTTTGCACTTGACAGTTATGGTTTCCAGTTCAGGTTGTTTATGGCAAGCCAAATTAACATTTATAGAGATCTCAAAATGAACTTCTAATGTCTTAAAAAGCAATTTACTTAAATATCTGAAACTCATTTTAAGATATCTTAAAACAAGTTCATTAACATTTAAGATATCTGCAATACATTTTGAGATCTCTCAAATGCATTTCTGGATATTTCAGATTCATTTTCAGATGCTCTGAATTGACCTTGCATGCATTTCAAGATCTCTCAAAAATCACTTTCTGTAAAATTGCAGATTCTTTCAATGGGACAGACTGTTTATTATAAGATAACTTGAAATGAGCAGGACGTGATTTTGAGATCTTGAAATGTATTCAGATATGCGAAGATGGACAGGAAGCTGTTTAGAGATATCTGAAATCTTATTCATAGATGTTGAAATAATTTGATGTCTTTTTAAAGATATCGCAAATGGAGCAGAGGTCTGTTTTAAGATATCATGAAATAAATTTGAGATATCTAAAGGTGTATTTTAGATATGTCAAACAGTGAACTTCAAGATATCTTAAATACTTTTTTATATTTTGAGATATCTTAAAATAGACAAAGTCTTAATAAATTAATAAGAAATTTTACATGAAGTGATTTCGAGATATCTTGGAAGTGTGCAGAAAATTATTTTAAGATACTAAAAATGTATTTCAGATATCTTAATTGCCTACAGATGTTTTTTAAGGTATTTCAATGTATTTGAGACCTCAAAATGCACAGGAAATTATTTCAGGATATCTTGAATTAATGCACTGTACATTTTGAGATCTGAAGTGCATTTCGAGATACCTTATAATAAACAAGAAGTCCTATTTTAAGAAGGAGTAGTTTTACAGAATGTGATTTTCAGACATCTTGAAATGCATTTGAGAGATCTTAAGGTATTGCAGATATCTTAAAATTTAAAGGAACTTATTCTGAGTTGTCTCAAAGCAAGTTTCAGATACAGTGGTGTGAAAAACTATTTGCCCCCTTCCTGATTTCTTATTCTTTTGCATGTCTGTCACGCAAAATGATTCTGATCATCAAACACATTTAACCATTAGTCAAATATAACACAAGTAAACACAAAATGCAGTTTTTAAAAGATGGTTTTTATTATTTAGGGAGAAAAAAAATCCAAACCTACATGGCCCTGTGTGAAAAAGTAATTGCCCCCTTGTTAAAAAATAACCTAACTGTGGTGTATCACACCTGAGTTCAATTTCCATAGCCACCCCCAGGCCTGATTACTGCCACACCTGTTTCAATCAAGAAATCACTTAAATAGGAGCTGCCTGACACAGAGAAGTAGACCAAAAGCATCTCAAAAGCTAGACATCATGCCAAGATCCAAAGAAATTCAGGAACAAATGAGAACAGAAGTAATTGAGATCTATCAGTCTGGTAAAGGTTATAAAGCCATTTCTAAAGCTTTGGGACTCCAGCGAACCACAGTGAGAGCCATTATCCACAAATGGCAAAAACATGGAACAGTGGTGAACCTTCCCAGGAGTGGCCGGCCGACCAAAATTACCCCAAGAGCGCAGAGACGACTCATCCGAGAGGTCACAAAAGACCCCAGGACAACGTCTAAAGAACTGCAGGCCTCACTTGCCTCAATTAAGGTCAGTGTTCACGACTCCACCATAAGAAAGAGACTGGGCAAAACGGCCTGCATGGCAGATTTCCAAGACGCAAACCACTGTTAAGCAAAAAGAACATTAGGGCTCGTCTCAATTTTGCTAAGAAACATCTCAATGATTGCCAAGACTTTTGGGAAAATAACCTTGTGGACTGATGAGACAAAAGTTGAACTTTTTGGAAGGCAAATGTCCCGTTACATCTGGCGTAAAAGGAACACAGCATTTCAGAAAAAACATCATACCAACAGTAAAATATGGTGGTGGTAGTGTGATGGTCTGGGGTTGTTTTGCTGCTTCAGGACCTGAAAGGCTTGCTGTGATAGATGGAACCATGAATTCTACTGTCTACCAAAAAATCCTGAAGGAGAATGTCCGGCCATCTGTTCGTCAACTCAAGCTGAAGCGATCTTGGGTGCTGCAACAGGACAATGACCCAAAACACACCAGCAAATCCACCTCTGAATGGCTGAAGAAAAACAAAATGAAGACTTTGGAGTGGCCTAGTCAAAGTCCTGACCTGAATTCAATTGAGATGCTATGGCATGACCTTAAAAAGGGGGTTCATGCTAGAAAACCCTCAAATAAAGCTGAATTACAACAATTCTGCAAAGATGAGTGGGCCAAAATTCCTCCAGAGCTGTAAGACTCATTGCAAGTTATCGCAAACGCTTGATTGCAGTTATTGCTGCTAAGGGTGGCCCAACCAGTTATTAGGTTCAGGGGGCAATTACTTTTTCACACAGGTTTGTAGGTTTGGATTTTTTTTCTCCCTAAATAATAAAAACCATCATTTAAAAACTGCATTTTGTGTTTACTTGTGTTATATTTGACTAATGGTGAAATGTGTTTGATGATCAGAAACATTTTGTGTGACAAACATGCAAAAGAATAAGAAATCAGGAAGGGAGCAAATAGTTTTTCACACCACTGTATATTAAAGTAAATTAATTGCATTTTAAGATATCTGACATTCATTTTGAGATCGGTAAATGTTAATTTGGCTTTCCATATTATTTCTATATTTTGGACGTGTGAGAGTTTAAAAAAATGTTTTCCACAGGCGAGCCGGCCTTTGGAATGTTTTAAATCAGAATTGTTTTTGCTATATAAACTGTTTGAGTTTACATGAAGTAAATGAGTTAATTCTATAGTCAATTTATAGTCATTTAAACAGATTGTTTTAGTCTAACAATTTATTGTATTGATTATTTACATCTTTGCTTTACTGAATTGTTTCAGAATTGAATTCTGTTGGTGGTATTGCTTGAATTCAGTAAATGTCATGCTACTCTGAAGTTTGAACATCTTTGTGAATAAGCTGGTAAAATATTTACACTAATAAAAATGTAAACTAATTGGAAAGCAGCCTCTCTCTGAGAAAAAAAAAACTACACTTTTAGGCTATCTCCAGTTAAAATCTGTCTATCTTTTTTGCTGAACATTTTTTAGTTGAATTGATTTTAATTTGAGTTCCTCAAGTGTTACAAAAACATGACTTTATGATTATTGGTTCAAAGAGCTGTCACAACAATTTAATAAACACATTTAAATCAAAAGAACTATAAGCACAGTTTATACAACATGACATACTTGATTCTTGTTACTTGTGTCCGTTTGACGTAACTTAAAATTTTAAGGCAGCCTTGACACTCGTTTTAAAGTTGATACAAGACATTTTTCACAGTGTAATGGGACACAGGGGCTTATGAGGGAAATTTAAAAAACAATGTCATTGTGGGTAAAGAGAGCCATTACTGGTCCAGCAACCATTGCTAAGGCTTGACCCAGAAATTTACCCAATGGGTGGATTTAATGCCAACGCTTGGCAAGGCACATTGGTCTCGTTTATGCAACAGACTGAAGGTCAGCACCAATTGTGAGTATACAAATACCTGGAGCCTCATGTATAAAACCTTGCTTAGACTCCATACTAAAATTTTGCTTAGCTCAAAAGGCGAAAAGTGCATATATACATATGCACACACAAAAATGGATTTATAAAACCATACATCTGCCATGCTAAGTTCCTTTCTAAATCTCAGATCAAACGTAAGACTTTTTATCACTTCCTGCCACACTGCCTGTCAGTAAGCACACATGATGTAAAACTGCCTGTTGAATATTCATGAGGACCTCTCCATGTAAATTTGCCCATGTTCCTAAATTAACTCTTTACTACAAACCAAGAACAGAGAATAATAAAGCAGACACAAAACTTAAGCGAATATGAACTTGAGGTGTTGCTGACTGTCTGAAATGGCAATTGACAAACATTCTTTTTGCACGTCTTTCTGGGAGTGGAGTAGGAGCAGCAGACTGGAGATGGTACAGCAATGTGTCATCATGCAGTATACAGCATGAATTAATACTGGTAGTGTGTGTAGAAATGTGAGGTATTAACATTCTTATTGATCTTGTTAAAAAAAATAAAATCCTTTTGTCAAGTGAAAGTCAATGTTGCAATACTAGTCTCTTAATATTAAAATGTATAACATCCAAAAGTCTTTGAATTGGCACAGCTTTGATAGCCTGAGGCTGTCCATGTTTCTGCGCTATGTTATGCAGTATTTTATAAGCTACTACAGTGGTACTAACCTTTGTGGTTACAGCAGTACAGCAGTGTGCCGTCCAACGAGCCCAAACACC
This sequence comes from Polypterus senegalus, assembly GCF_016835505.1. Lineage (NCBI taxonomy): Eukaryota > Metazoa > Chordata > Cladistia > Polypteriformes > Polypteridae > Polypterus > Polypterus senegalus. Next base: position 56,908,988 of record NC_053167.1, on the reverse strand, counting down.
ACCATCTACCTTTTAATGAACCAATCTATCGATCACCGATGCATTGCATCTCCTTTCTTGTGGTGTACCCACTGTCATCTGACTATACAAGTTGTCTGTAACGTACTTAACTGCAGTCCTATACCTGCCAAGAAGTCAAACATCACACACAGCATGACCCTTAAGTCTGCTTCTCACACATCTATACTAATAAAAGGCAACGCCCTCACTCACTCATCACTAATTCTCCAACTTCCCGTGTAGGCAGAAGGCTCATTCCTTTCAGCTTACTTACAAAAGTTGGGCAGGTTTCATTTCGAAATTCTACGCGTAATGGTCATAACTGGAACCTATTTTTCTCCATATACTGTAATGGACTTTAGCTCGATGGTCATGGGGTGTGGAGCTGCGTGTCACATCATCATGCCTCCCACGTAATCACGTGAACTGACTGTGAACGCAGTACGTAGAAAAGAAGGAAGAGCTCCCAAAGAGCGCTGAAAAAAAACGCATACAAGCTTATTCATAAGTGCAGCTACTGTGGAAACAAAGCACGGTGTAAACCGTAAGTTTACATTAAGTTTATAGACACGCTCACGCTAACGTTTGTCATGCCATCGACGAATACTTTATTCGCGAGGTACAAGTTTAATGAGAAGACATGAGGTATAAATGAGACTTTGGATCACTTTGTAACGGAGTTATAATTGCTGTAGCAAGAAACTTTTAAGTGCCGGGTTTTAGCTAACATTAAATAAAGCCGTGGACATCGCAACATCACACAAGAGAGCAGCTCACGTGAACTAACTGAACGCAGTACGAGTGATCACTTCCATGCATCAAACTTGTTCAAAAAACGCATTACACAATTGACAAGATAGGAAAAGAATTTGCTCCAAGCTGAGCTCCACAGCTAACGCAGTCTTGCGGAAGTAACTTTGTCACGCTGCCACCCAATACTCACAGAAAAATCCACAAGTTAATACACACGCTGTCTCTATAGAGTTTCTCCACACTCAATGTATTCCTCGCATCCCCTTTATACCCTCTGATCTCCCATTTCATTTCAAATGCCTCCAATTTCCAGTAAGGCTCTGCTGCGCAATGACAAGTAATAAGTGTCAGGGACAGACCCTACAAGAGGATGCCATTAATTTCAGGCAAGATTGCTTTTCTCCTGGACAACTATACGTTGCATTCTCAAGACCGAGCTCGCGCAGCTTCGTCATATTACGACGGAGTGCTGAACTGACAACGTGCTATATAAAGAGAACTATAACAATCGTAATAAACAAACAAAAAAACAGCGGAGAACCCGTGGATTAAATAAAAAGGCAGCTTCCTTGGTGAAGCAAGGAAAAAGGATGGCCTTATATGTCGTTCGTTTATAAAACAGCGGAGAAGCTGTGTAAAGGCTGCTTCACAAAAAAACAGCAGAGCGCCACACTCTGAATGTATTCCTCGCATCACCGTTATACCCTCTGATCTCCCATTTCAATTCAAATGCCTCCACTTTCCAGTAAGGCTGTGCTTCACGATGACAATAAGTCTCAGGGACAGACCCTACAAAAGGTTTCCATTGATTTGAGGAAAGCTTGCTTTTCTCCTGGACAACTATACATTGCATTCTCAAGAGTGAGCTCGCGCAGCTTGGTCATATTACAACCAGAGTGCTGAACTGACAATGTGGTATACAAATAGATCCTTAACAAATAGTTATTGGTATATTTTCCCCCAGTTTAAAAAGGTTTTCTTTTCTTCTTAATAAAAATTTAAAAGCAGTACTTTGTCGCTGCAAAGCGCGGGGATTTTCCTATATACAGTATATATATGTAGATATGTATGTATATATATATACTGTTCAAAAGAATTAAAGGAACACTTTTTAATCAGAGTATAGCATAAAGGCAATGAAACCTATGGGATATTAATCTGGTCAGTTAAGTAGCAGAGGGGGTTGTTAATCAGTTTCAGCTGCTGTGGTGTTAATGAAATTAACAACAGATGCACTAGAGGGCAACAATGAGATGACCCCCAAAACAGGAATGGTTTAACAGGTGGAGGCCACTGACATTTTTCCCTCCTCCTCTTTTCTGACTGTTTCTTCACTAGTTTTGCATTTGGCTACAGTCAGTGTCACTACTGGTAGCATGAGGCGATACCTGGACCCTACAGAGGTTGCACAGGTAGTCCAACTTCTCCAGGATGGCACATCAATACGTGTCATTGCCAGAAGGTTTGCTGTGTCTCCTGCACAGTCTGAAGGGCATGGAGGAGATTCTAGGAGACAAGCAGTTACTCTAGGAGAGCTGGAGAGGGCCATAGAAGGTCCATAACCTATCAGCAGGACCAGTATCTGCTCCTTTGGGCTAGGAGGAACAGGATGAGCACTGCCAGAGCCCTACAAAATGACCTCCAGCAGGCCACTGGTGTGAATGTCTCTGACCAAACAACCAGAAAGACTCAAGGGCCCCATGTCCTCTAATGGGCCCTGAGCTCACTGCCCAGCAGCATGCAGCTCGATTGGCATTCGCCATAGAATACCAGAATTGGCAGATGCACCACTGGTGCCCTGTGCTTTTTACAGATGAGAGCAGGTTCACCCTGAGCACGTGACAGATGTGAAAGGATCTGGAGAAGCCATGGAGAGCATTATGCTGCCTGTAACATCATTCAGCATGAGCAGTTTGGTGGTGGGTTAATGATTGTCTGGGGAGGCATATCCATTTAGGGTCACACAGACCGCTACAGGCTTGACAAAGGAACCTTGGCTGCCATTAGGTATCAGGATGAAATCCTTAGGCCCATTGTCAGACCCTATGCTTGTACAGTGGCTCCTGGTGCACGACAATTCCTGGCCTCACGTGGTGAGAATATGCAGACAGTTCCTGGAGGATGAAGGAATTGATACCATTGACTGGCCACCACACTTTCCTGACCTAAATCCAATAGAACACCTCTGGGACATTATGTTTTGGTCCATCCAATGCCACCAGGTTGCACCTCAGACTGTCCAGGAGCTCAGTGATGCCCTGGTCCAGATCTGGGAGGAGATCCCCCACAACACCATCTGTCATCTCATTAGAAGCATGCACCGATGTTGTCAGGCATGTATACAAGAACACAGGGGCCATACAAAGTGCTGCGTACAATTTTGAGTTGCTGCAATTAAAGTTTGGCAAAATGGACTAGCCTGCCACATCATTTTTTCACTCTGATTTTTGGGGCGTCTTTGAATTCAGGGCTCTGTAGGTTGATCATTTTCATTTCCATCAAACGATGTGGCATCCTTTCGTTCCTAACACATTACCCAGTCTATATCAGTATAGATATCCAGGAGGATTTCTTTTTCCCATTGAGATCTGATGTGTTTTTGAAGTGTTCCTTTAATTTTTTTGAGCAGTTTATATATATAGTATATATATATGTATGTGTATATATAAGTGGATATGTATATATATGTGTGTATATATGTAGATATGTATATATATATATATATATGTGTGTGTGTGTTTGTATGTATGTATGTGTATGTGTATATATATTTTGATATGTGTTGTGGAGCCAACCCGGACACAGACAGGCGGACATGTTGTTTTCAAACCACCACACGTTTATTTTACAAATATTTACAATAATACGGTCACTTAGACCTAGTTCAAAGTGCACAAACCCCAATACAGTCCTGGCCACTCAATGCTTTTTTTCGGGCCGCCTCCACTCTCCTCTCTGCCTTGTCCTTCTTCCACCCGACTCTAGCCCTGAATGAATGGAGACGGCCCCTTTTATCAAGTTCCCGGATGAGCCCCAGGTGTTCCCGGCATTCCTCCCTTGGCCACGCCCCAGCGTGGCAGAAGTGCCGCTGTCCTCCCGGTAGCTCTCCGGGTGCCGTCCTAAATCTTCCCCCCAGCACTTCCTGGTGTGGCTAAAGTGCTGGGGTAACAGGTCCCCAAGGCATTGGGGCGCCTCCTGGCGGTGACAACGGGCCCCTACAGGGTGGAGCTTCCATGCTCTGTACCCGCAGCCCCCACATGATCCAGGGTGGGCTTTGACCCTCTTCTGGTCCCTCATGGCGTCCCGGCCGGGTCGTTGCCCCTGGCATCCCTGACAGTGTGTATATATATATATATATATATATATATATATATATATATGTGTAGATGTGTATATGTACTGTATATCCTCCTATATAAAAGTGGTCGGGATTGTCCTTCCATCCCGTGAGTGCTACGCAGGCGCGGAGTTTCACACACACCCTGTTCATTTTGCAATGCACGATGGGATTTGTAGTTTCGTTTTTCCAGGTAAAAGATGATTTTCTACTCCAGACTGTGCGATATCTTCTTCTTCTTCTTTCTTACTATATAAAAGTGGTCGGGATTGTCCTTCCGTCCCATGAGTGGAAAGCGTAGCGGTATTCCGCTTATCACAGACTTACTACTTGCAGCTTGATGTACGAAGCGACATGATGTGAGCAGAGTTCTGGTGCTCCCATCGTTACCTTTCTTTTGTGCGCGATGCGCTGGAAAAATAGACAAAATTATGTCTCTGGAAATAATTAATGTTGATGGAGTACAAATGCCTCACCGCGTAGTAAATATCAGGAGGGTTCAAAAGGGCGACCTCAATATAGAAAAAAAGTTTAAATTTCATCACAAAAGTAACAGAAACTACGAGTATTAAAGTAATACCGCTCAAATGCAATATAACCAAATTAATGAGTTTGTATAAAATACCAAATTGATCTACATATTGAATTGCCTTCAGAAGTGGTCAACTTAAAAGTCGGTCGCCTTAAAAGGCGGGTTAGCCTAGTATATGTATATATGTGTATATGTAGATATGTATATATTTATATGTATATATTTTTATGTGTGTGTATATATATATATATATATATATATATATATATATATATATATATATATATATATATATATATATATGTGACAGCAACACTCATTACTCACAACAGTGACAAAACAATTACATTGACAATCATGTTACGTTATTATTAAAATGTTTCCTTTTCTTTTTCATTGCTTCTCTGCTGCAAAGCGCGGGTATTTTGCTATATGTATATATATGTGTATATATATACTGTATATGTATATATGTATGTGGATATATATATGTATATACGTAGATATGTATGTATATGTATATATATATATATGTTTATATATGTGTGTGTGTGTATATACAGTAATCCCTCCCTATATCGGGCTTTGACTTTCGCGGTTACGCTCTATCGCGGATTTTATATGAAAGCATAACTAAATATATAACGCAGATTTTTCGCTGCTTCGCGGGTTCTGCGGACAATGTGTCTTTTTACTTCTTGTACATGCTTCCTCAGTTGGTTTGCCCAGTTGATTTCATACAAGGGACGCTATTGGCGGATGACTGAGAAGCTAACCAATCAGAGCATGCAGTTAAGTTCCCGCCTGCTGAATGCAGTGTTAACCAGGAAGTCTTGTCTCACTCATTCAGCATCAACGTGTTTCGCTGTGTAAAGAGTTAACTTTTGTGCTCTTTTGTGTTTATCGTTGTGCATAGTCAAGCCCTTCATTATGGCTCCAAAACGATCTGCTACTGCTTCAGGGGCCGTGCCCAAGCGCAAACGGAAGATGTTAATGATTGCCGAAAAGGTAAACATTTTGGATTTGTTGAAGGCTACGATTCTTTTTATTTAAAAAGTAGGAAAGGAATATAAGATCTACGGCCGCAGTGTCCTTTTAACCAGGGTGCAAAACGAGTTGTAAGTGGATGTAATAAGGCAGTAGTCTGGATGGAATCTGCTTTAGGGATTTGGATTGAAGACTGCTGGAAGAAGAAGAACAGCGGTGATACACAATCGCCTGAAGTGGCTCCTTTAAGGGCTGTAACGCTCTCCTTTGTTGTGCAGTAAAATAAAACTCATTGTTATCGGACAAGTCATTGTGTCATTGTTGGTGAGTAACCATAATTAATTTTCTACTTACAGTACTTAGTACATGTATGCACGCTTAGTGTCACTGTACACACATTTACTGTATACTATTTTTGTTGCATTGTATACGTATTTATTGCTGGTGGCATGTCTATCGTAATGGCTGTAACGTGATATCGGAGACACTCGATATCTTTAAAATAATATTTAGGTTTTACTGTATATAAACAGTGTGTTTATATACATAATTTCAATGAATCTTACCTAATATCTAAGAGAATACAAAGGGATTATGCTGTATAACTCTGCGGGGAATATTTATAAACAGTGTGGGAGAGTTTATAAGGGCTTAAAATATATAAAATAACCATAGAAACATATGGTTTCTACTTCGCGGATTTTCACCTATCGCGGGGGGGTCTGGAACGCAACCCCCGCGATCGAGGAGGGATTACTGTATATATATTGTCACACATGTGCGCATGGGGGGCAGCTAAAGGGCTTGAGTGAAGGCAGTTCGGAGGCATGCCGGGATGTGGCAGAGTACACTGACTCTTTTTCTCCTTTGCCTGTAGACCATTCCCGGGGGATTCCACCTGACTCTCCTGACATCACTTCCGGGACCGAGCCAATGGAAGGTCGACCACACCAGCTCCAGCCCCTCTGATGTCACGTCCGGCTGTGATCCAATGGTTGAAGACCCCGTGCTTGATCCTTATGACCTCACTTCCTGTCTTCCCCTTTAAAAACCTGCCCCTTTTTCCTCAGTCTCGTTTTGGACTCCGTTGTATCCACTTCATTGCTGGTTATTTTGATAAAAACGACTTTTGCAGCCAGGATACCATATTACACGGGTGGCTGCCCCAAACCTTTATCTGTCTATGTCTCGTTTTTGTGACTACAGTATATATGAATATATGACAGCAACACTCATCATTAACAACAGTGACAAAACAATTACACTGACAATCAAGTTACGTTATTTTTAAAATGTTTCCTTTTCTTTTTCATTACGTATTTTGCTAGTATTTGATAAAATTAAGGAATCGTGGGTTTAGCCACACAAAAACATTAGTCACTTGAGCATCACATATGAGTTGTATATTTATTGAATGAAAGTGCTAGCAGTTTACAAAAGCAAATTCATTCTGTGAAGGTGCCTTTATTGCAACATGTGTGCTGTCAGTTGCTCCGATCACATTCGCTGAAAACTGCCTTTTGATCTTGACTTGCTCACCCTGATAGTAAGGAAGTTGGATGTACCTGGGTAGCATCTTAAGCATACCATCCCATGTAGATGGCATGACATGGCTCTTAGATGGCTGTTATTAGATTCCTGACCCGTCAGCCGGTTCACGCTGAAAAGCACAAATATTAAAACCTGTAGCAGAACAGGGATCACGTGATTTCTACATGCAGGTCTCTGTAATGCAGACTCCCAGTTCAGCACACAACTCCATAAGGATGGCTGTAGGAAGTATAAATCGGCTTACAAGTCATTTGTTTTGTACAACACACAGCACACCCTTTTTAGACAAAATAGATTGGCTTACACACAAGACAAGTGACGTTGTTTATGCATTAGGTGTTGTTTTCCAATGCTGGAGACAGCCGCATTGAGAGGAAATGCCAATTAACTAATGCAATTACAGAAGCTCAAGAACATCGGAATGTGACTGACGTGTCATTGAAATGAGATTTTCTGTTCACTTCATCTTCCTGTTGCCTGGAGTTGCCACAATTCCAACACCAAAAACGTCCACGTAGGAAGAAGGTCGTAACTTTAAGCCAATTTCCACCCCAAATTTGTGTTTAATATATCCCGACTTTTTCATAAGAAATGCCTTATGTACGTTTCCAAGCGTGAGCAGATTTTATGCATGAGGCCTCAGGAAGAAAAGAGGAGTTTAAAGTGCTTGGCAGTCTCAGAGTGAAAAAAATGTGCTGGAATTAAGAGTCAGAAATCAAACTAACCTATTGAATGTGCTGCTATTAGGGGATAAGAAAGGAGTAGTAAACAGAAACTAGCTGAGCCTCAGAAGCCAAACTAGCAGGAACTGAACCTTAACCAGAATCGATATGGACTACTCATCCAGCGAGCTCTGAGGTTTCTTTCAAATTATCTCAAGACTAGGATGACCAGAATGCCACCATCTTTTATAGTTGATCAGCAATGAAGTCACGTGTCAGAAACTGGCCCAATAATCGCTAAACAACATGGCTGCGGCCACAAGTAAACACCTCGAGATGGTGTGTCTAGCTAAATAAGGTAATAATAAAAATGTAGGGTAAATGATATTATAACAAATTATAAAAATTAGTAAATAATACGATATTCAAACAATAAGAAAATGTACTGTATGGAAAGGTTAGAATAACTGAAAATAATAGGATTCATGACAGAACCCTCCTGCTAAGGCATAAACGCCAAGCGTGTCCATCAGGTCTACCCAGATGAACTCGAATATCAGAAGCGGGAACCCAAGACTTACCCTGTGGACCCTAAGCCATCTGGTGCACCAAGTACAAGACTCTGGAGCCTCACGGCCCATTATTTCTTGTATTTCAAACTTCAGATCCTCGTTCAACCTTATTGTTGGAGATGGTAAGACAAGTTTAGGTAACGGGGATGAAAAAATCGATTTTTGTCACGAAACAGGAGAAGTCAAAAGGATCAAAGATGATTTTTATATGACCCAGGAGCAGACTTCCAGGATGGAATTCTCGGGTGGATATCCTGACTTGTGAGCCATACCTTCTGCCCATTTTTTTAGTCACTTACAAGTGTCAGTTTTTTATCAGGAAGATTTTTGGCAAATGGTTCTACAATCAAAAAATCCTCCTGGGAAATTTGCCAAAGATTACAGAACTTCTGGAGATAATCCGTCAAATGTGGCACCAGAGTATTAACTAAGAAAAGAGCAAACAGAGGAGGTTTTAATCCGTAAACAGCTCTAATGGAGGAAAGCCAATGGAAGTAGTGGTTAGCAGGTTACAAGAGCGTTCTGCCACAGGTTAATCCTCCACCCGGGTGCCTTGGGCAAGTTTTATGGAATCTTGAAATAAATTGCTGTCCATGGTCTGATAGAATAGGACAGCCATACAATTGAACACATCCTTAATCTGTACCTCCATTTTTTTCAACACCACATAATATGCTGTTTTGGAGAATCTATCAGCGATTACTAAAATAGTTACATACCCTTTAGAAGGTGGGATATTGGTAGTAAAATTTGGGGGGTATCTCCTTCTAAAGACTTCTTTAGAAGCAGCACATCACAGCGCCCTGCTCCCTACGGCAAATAGCAGCAGCAGCAGAGAAGGCCCAGGCAAGATGGACATCGTCCTCATGGATGATCCACTGGTGCTGTGGAAAGTCTGAGCCAACAGATCCATACAGCAGCAGAAACATAAAAAACAGAATACAGAGTCACGGGTCAAACAAACAGTACAGGCAATCAATCAATCAACAGATAAATAAATAAATAAATAATTCTACAAGTACATTGGGTGGAAGCATTGACTTGCCTGATAGTAGTGGGAGAAAAGACCCCAGAGGAGCTTCTTAGCACACTGTGGTGGAACGAGCCGGTGGCTAAAAGTGCTGCTCCAGGACAGTGTCTCCTGGAGGGGATGGAGGAGATTTTTCATGATGGCACCCAATTTTGCCAAATCTCCTTTTCCAGTGTGTCCAGGGTTGGTGCAGGCTTTCTTGTTAAGTTTATTCACGCATTGTGCGTCTTTTGAGTTGAAGTTGCCTCTCAAGGAGACCACAGCACAGAACACCACACTGGCTACTGTGGACTGGTAGAACATTTCCAGCAGCTTGCTGCACACATAAAAAGACCTGAGTCTCCTTAGCAAGTCCAGTCTGCTCTGGACCTTCTTGTACAGCGTCACTGTGTTGTCAGACCACTCCAATTTGTTATTCATGTGTACCCCCAGGTACTTGTAGCTCTGAACCACTTCCTCGTCCTCCATTTTGAAGGCCAGAGTCATATATGGGAGGTGTCCACATAAATACATCCATTTCAAACAGGAACACTGTGGGCTTATGGCAAAATGGAGAGCCCACCAGGAACAGGGCCAGAGAGTGAAGAGCTAAACATTTTAACTGAAAACCAAACATTCCTGTATTGCTTCATCTTATCATACTTTTATTGCTTTGCAAAACCCTTAAAGACAGTATATACAGTTAAGCAGCACTGACAGACTGGGTGAAGGAAACATTTTAAAAAACCACAAGCCTTTGGTGAAAATTTTCTTGAACTGGATATTAGCCTTAGTTTTTACAAGACTTAGAGAATTGGGGGTGTCATCAAATGTCTGTTTCCCTATTTTGGGAGAAAAAATATTTTCACTGCACATCTGCTCTAAAATGATAGCAGCCACGCACAATGCTGTTTATTCCTTTAGAGGTTTAGGAAATTTGAGTGTGTGGTGCGCAGCTTTTGGAGTTCGTCCTGATGTGTCTTTTTGTCAACATGCGCCCTCTGCTGTCCAGTCCTAGAAAACGTCGGATTTGCAGTTGACAGCACCTGAGACTCTCGAGGCATTCATGGCAGCTTTCAGCGAAAAGTCTGCACAGCATGAAAGACAAAGCTGTAAAAGGCTTTAAAAATGGGCAATGCAAATCAATAACTGTTTATTATAAGAGCGCGACAGCAATGCTTCTCTACATATGTTAATATGCTGATTATATATACAGTACATATATATATAGAAAGAGAGAAAAAAGATGTAAGATGAACAGTATATATCTATATACAAATATATACTGTAGAAGGAGAGAAAAAAGTATACGATTAAAAGTGTATTATATACAGTATATACACAAATATGCAGAAGGAGAGAAAAAAGTCAGTCAGTATCATGCTATATTCTTACACAGTGGCACGGGGGTCTGCTGGAGCCAATCCCAGCCAGCATAGGACGAAAGGCAGGAACAAATCCCCAGGCAGGGCGCCAGCCCACAGCAGGGCACACACACACACACACACACCAAGCACGTCATCACTAGTCACCGCAGTGCACGGCGTGGGAGTAGCTGAGAGGGGCCCTTGCCCGTCCATAGTCAGACCTCACCGGGACTTTGGAGTGGTAACAGTTCTACCGCGGTTACTCTTTGATCAGTCTTGTCTCACTATAACCGGGAAGGGGGGCGCGGGCAGGACCACCACAAACATTTCTCGAGGCTCCCCTTCCCAGGTTATGAAGCATTTAGCAGACTTGTACGACTTGGTCACCCCAGGTACACAAGTGATTTTTGTGTTTGGAGCCCTTCACTGTCGCGGTAAAACGTAACGGTGAGCAACAATGGTGATGTTACTGCCGGAATCGAACAAAGCCACCACTGAGTGCCCATTCACCAATACCACTTGCGTATTTCGGACCGCCAGAGGATTAGACAAGGCACAGTACCTCTCACCCTTGATCCAGCCGCAGTCCATAGGTTCATGGTTGCAGGGACAGGAGTTGATGATATGTCCCACCTCGCCACACTTGAAACAGCGTGGCGAGGCAGGCACCCTGTCCTTCAGTCTAGCCAGAGCGTGACGGGGCTTCGGGGTGGCCACACGCCCCTGTCGGGCCCCACGAGCCAACTTCTCAAACTTCCCGATTTGGTGCACTGTTGTCTTTCGAGCACCTCCTAAAGCCCGTTCATGTCTTTAAAAGGGTGCCTCCAGACCTGCTGGGCGAGGTAGTCCAGCATTGCGTGGATGAAGGCCTCACAAACTACTTGCTCGACCACCTGCCGAGCCTGGTTGACATCTGGCCGTAGCCAGCGTCCGATTTTACCCCAGAACTCGAAGGCCTGGGCTCTAGCCAGGCCACTGGGATCAAACTTCCACTGCCGCCATTCCCTCGCCTGCTGGCTGGAGGTTACGTCATAGCGTTTGTATATCTCAGCTTTAAGGAGGTTGTATTGGGCGGCTTCCTCCCCGGGAAGATCATGATAGGCCCTTGAGGTACTGTGCCAGAATAGAAACCCATTCCGCCTGCGGCCACTGATTACAGGTGGCCGTCCTCTCGAATATCGAGAGGTAGGACTCTATGTCATCTGCCTCTGTGAGGGAAATGATAGGAGGAGGCGGAGGTTGTGCAGGCTCCAGCTTTACCGTCTCGGCTACCGCCAACCGCCTTTGCGTCTGGCCGAGCTCCACCTTCGTGACTGCGTGGTCCACCTGCAGCGCCTGGAGCTGGTTCGCCAAGGTGGTCAGCACTGTATTTAAATCCTGCCCTTCAGTCATCTTGTTGGGTCTTTTGGATCCTGCCGACTACGCCACTGTAATAAGCACAAAGAGACGTCAATGTTTGGGGTTTTTGGCTCCATATACTGTAACAAAATAATAAAGCACTGGGTCAAAAGTTTTCAACAGAAAAGCGTTAGACAACCATGGATGGGTGGACGGGCATTTTAAGAAGGCGGACTGGAATTAAGAGACGTGGAATGCTGGGAAAGCGCAGTGGTGGATGGGTAGTGGACGTCATCAGTTGGGAACCAGAGGAGAGAAAGGAACCTGGAAGTGTTGATGGTCTGTTTGTCCGGGATGGTTTGCTATGGCAGCGTTTCATCCTTTCTATGGGAAGAGAAAGAGAGAGGTTAGTACCTCTCCTATGTCCCCTGGCAGGAGTTGTTGCAACGCGCATTGGGTCCTTAAGCTGCTCCTGAAGCGCTTATGTATGACAATATATATATACTGTATATCTTCTTATATAATATGCTACTGTTTGTCTGTCCAGGATTTTAAATCACCTGTAACTCACAAACCGTTTGAACTACTAACCTGAAATTTGGTACACATACACTACGTGACATCTACTATCCTTTGCCGTCACTTCCTCTGTCTCTTCATATCTTAAATCATTCTTGAGGCATATTGATGACTTAAGTGCCAGCTTAAGTGAAAAATTAAGGAAAACGAACTAAATAATTGCAACACAAACTCTGACATAATCAGTTTTTTTTTTTTATTCATTTTATTGCAATCCATACAAAGCAATCAAGTTTTTACAAAAAGAAAAATTGAGTTAAGAACAGATCGATCCCCACCCCAGAGAGAGAGAGCAAGCCAAACAGCGTAAAATTTAAGGCTTGTAAACATACCTAAATTAATAAATTCAGTTCTAATGCAAAAAGATGCCGACAAGAGAAGAAGTGGGCTGCTAGGGAGGAGAAAAGAGGAGATGCTCAGGAAGCAGCAAGCACATCGACCTCTGAGCAAATGAATGCTAAACATACAGAGAAAGAGGAGGAAAAAAACTAGGAATGCTCAAGACAAGTGTATTCACTGCACGCTATCGTCCAGTGCACCGTTACTGGTTTACTATATTTATATAGTATATAGTGTTCATGCCTACATAAATATCAATGTTTTTCAGTGCACTTGCATAGACATAGGCAGTACTGTACATTCATTAGTCCGTTTCTCTTATAAATCTGCTTATCCCATTCCAGCGCTGTAGAGTGCAAGAATATTTCAGCTACTTCAAGCCCAAGGGAGGACCTCATCGTGCAGTCGTAGTTCCTCACCCAGGAAACACGCCCTCATAAAGGGACACTTTAGAGTCACCGGTGAGCCCCATAAGCTCGTCTTATCGAGGGACATTGAAGACAGAAATTCCACGAGGCGTTTTTATGAAACCCCCAGATCTCGGTGCTGTGATCAGTGTGGCCCCCGCCTAATTGTTGACCAGGGTTAGATTTACATCTGCTTATACCACAGAAAGTCCAAATTGGAGGGATTGTCCTTTTCCCGATGACAGCAGTCAGGGCGAATGTTTGACTGAGGAGTTTTATTTCACATATGGTACTGAAAAACAACTAGCCTGCTGCAGTCTCATAAATCAGAATAGACTTCACTAAAATATTGGGCTATAATCCAACAGGGTGCCGGCATTGGGAAGCAATTTCATAACATATAAGGTTGGCGGTGTTTAACAAGGCATCTGGATGGAAGCTGCAAAAAGGTCTTTATAGTTTTAAAGAAAATGCATGTGGCAGTAAGCAAACAAACAATATAATATATAAAAGATGTGACGTCAATGTTCCAAATGAATAACATTGACAGGCAGTACCTGTTACCCGTGCTGAGACTTCAGTGTGATCCCTTGATGTATTTGTGCCTCAGCTCAGTGGAGACCCTTAAAGCGTCACAGTGCTGGGATCGCAGTGCCCGAGTGCCTCCTGTCTGACATTTGTGTCCTTTCCACAGGTTCTTACGAGGATTCATCCCACTGTATCAAGTCATAGACTGGCACTTCATACAGAGTTGTTTCATAATGAATGCTTTTGGAAAACCTGGGAGCTGCTAATTGTCCTGTAATTAAAAAAATGGAAGACAAATGGATTGAGAAGAGGGCCTACCAGGGTGATGCCAGTGAAGTGTCCCATGGGGTGCATGGCTGCTATCAAGGTAAAGCCAAATTGTAAGTTACCAGTATGACAGTGAGACATCATTAGCTTCTAGCACTGGACATGGAGTAGACCATAATATACATCAAGGGGCAAACTCTCTGGAGAAGAGATAAATTGAATTTAATATTACATTTCCTTAGGGAAAGAGACTTTTATTTGATAGCAGAGTCAATAATCCATCCTTATTTGATATTGTGCCATTAACAGTATGCATATTACTAAGGGATCGCAACAACAAGACAGTTAGAAACTGAGAAACTCTCAAAATCAACTAAACGCGCAATACAAAAACAGTAGCACTCTGCATTTAGTAAACGTTCCTCCTTAGTCGGGGTTAGATAAAGCTCTAACAGACGCCTCTGAGGCAGCCCTTCAGCAGGGTCAACATGAAACATTGAGACCACCTGAATGAGGAGACGTGTGTACTGCAATCTGGTGGCACAGGTAGTGCCACATATCGAAATGTTAGGTTTGAGTACACAGTGGGACATCTGACACTTGAAAGTACACCTCATGAGACGGACCTTGGAGTCGTAGTGGACTTGACACTATCAACTGCCAGACAGTGTTCAGAGGCCGTTAAGAAAGCTAACAAAATGTTAGGTTATATAGCACCTTGATGTGTGGAGTACAAGTCCAAGCAGGTTCTGCTCAAGTTTTATAAAACACTGGTGAGGCCTCATCTGGAGTACTGTGTGCAGTTTTGGTCTCCAGAGTACAAAAAGGAGATAGCAGCTCTAAAATAAGTCCAGCCAAGAGTGACTAGGCTGATTTCAGGTCTACAAGGGGATGAATTATGAGGAAAGATTAAAAAACCTGAGCCTTTACAGTTTAAGAAAAAGAAGATTAAGACATAATTGAAGCATTTAAAATTATGAAGGGGATTAGTACAGTGGCTCAATCAAGACTTATTTTATAAGGAGTTCATAAAGAACACGGGGACACAGTTGGAAACATGTTAAGGGTAAATTTCGTACAAACATTAGGAAGTTTTTCTTTGCACAGAGAATGATAGACACTTGGAGTAAGCGAGCAAGTAGTGTGGTAGACAGTAGGACTTTAGGGACTTTCAAAACACGTTACTTTGGAGGAAATAAGTGGATAGGACTGGCGAGCTTTGTTGGGCTGAATGACTTGTTCTCGTCTAATGTTCTCTTATATGAGAGTTTGGATGGCCTTTGTCTCAGTCCTCAAATCCCATCAGAACCTCATCTTACAAGTTCAGGCTCTCATTAACATAAATAGGCTGGCTGAGGAACAGCAGTGATTAAATACAGACTGGCCTGAATCTTGAAGAAAAATCACTTCGGCTCCTGGGGCAAAGGGGGAGAGGCGAGAGGGACTCAGTTTCACTTTTCTGCATTTTTTTATTTATAAAGAAGTAGCACCTTATCATGTAGATACAAACATCTCCAATTAAAAATAAATACATGTATATATATATATATACAGTATATATACAGTATTTCTGTGGGTTACTGCTGCCCAGTAAACCCAGCCTGCTTCTGTTTGGATCGCTCACTTGACTCAAACCGTCAGTCAGTCTTACACACTCAAGTCCACCCATCAGGTGATTTAACTCCCTGGAAATGACTTGAGAGAAATCTGTTGAAGCCTAACTGAGAATGCAGTATGCAATCCAGCTGGAAAACTGTTAGCCAAATGATAAAAGGTGGCAGATAATGGCAGCTGGGAGCCGAGCTCAGACTCACTCCTAGATAAAAGTTATTGCAGGGAAACACATAACTGCTGATAATAACATTTGTTTCTGTGTCATTATATCACAAGAAATAAAAGATTTATTAGCTGTTTCTTGGAAAAGATACCTGACGTCATGTTTAATTATGGCTTAGATTTTTTTTTTTTTGTTCTCCGACTTGTATGGCAGGACAAAAGCAAAAGTCTCTAACTTTGTTTAGTCTTCTATTTGAATAGCTGAAGCTGCCAGGTGGAAACGAGGAATGTTTGTTTTGTCAGAATAAAAAAGAAACCCAAATTCAATCTGTTCAACACTTTGGGGGAATTTCCAGGTTTCTGCTTATGTGCCCACTTCAACCTTCCTTTCTTTGTTGGAATGACTTGTCGATTAACATTAGGGCAAAAAGATGGTGCCAATGTGATGGTCCAATAAGATCGCTTGATTAAACCTTGACAGGTCGCTGATACTTGTTCTCACACCGGCACGTCACCTAAGTGTGGCCATGTCTTTGTGTTTATTATGATAAGAGAAAAAAGTTACAGAACTTCAGGGTCTAATTTGGAAAACTACAACATTGTCTGTCAAAGCAAAGTTGGTACCATCGGCCCGTCTAACTGCTACAGACTGGCCAGTACCCTGGCATGCAGCGTGGATTAGCCATTAAAGGAATACACCACCCAAAGATTATAGCTCTTTATGTGTTTTTAACCCCATGTACTTTGCAGTGGTGGTTGAGCAAAAATTTGAGTCTCATGTTTTCATACACAATGGAAGTTTATGAAATAATAGAAGCCAATAGTGACCGATGCTGTACATCAGCAAATAATGTGAAAAACAACCAAGGAAAAAAAGAAAAGCAAAAAATGTCACGTTACTTGTGCCACATGATCCACACGTCAGCTATCCAATTGTAAGCACAAAACGTAAAAGATGCATGCTTTGTACTAAATTATTGTTAAATGTCTACTTCTAGAATGATCAATGCGCATTATGAACAATAAACTAAAGCCTCATGAGAGTCACTTTCTGAACGAAGGACAGGACTCTTGATCAGTGTGAGGCGGGCAAGACAATTACAAACGGAGCAATTCTTAGAATTGAACAACAGAACAACAGTATTCTGTATTTAGCAGACTTACAGTGCAGTTAATGCATGCCATCTCACTTTCCTCCACTTTAATTCATCCCTGGGTTATAGAAACGTCAACAGACGCCACTGGGACAGTCAATGGCGTCCTTCAACAGGGCCCAATGAGACCACTGGGATGAGGAGATGTGTATACGGCAATCTGCTGGCACAGGTGATACCACATATTGAAATGTTAGGCTGGAGGTCTGAAACTTGAAGGTACACCTTATGAGAAGCGTTTAGGAATCATAGTGGACTCGACACTATCAGCTGCCAGACAGTGTCCAGAAGCCATTAAAATCGCCAATAGAATGTTAGGTTATATAGTGCTGTGATGTGTGGATTACAAGTCCAAGGAGGTTATGCTTAAGCTTAATAACAAAGTGGTTTATACCTCATCTGGACGACTGTATACGGTTTTGACATCCAGGCTATAAAAAGGATGTAGGAGCACTAGAGAAAGGTCCAGAGAAAAGCAACTGAGCTGATTCCAGGATGAAGAAGTATGAGCTGTGAAGACAGTTTAAAGAAGCCCAAACTGTTGAAAAATTGTTAAATATGTACACCCAGAATGATCACTGAAAATCATAAATAGGACACTAAGGCCTCATGGAAGTCATTTTGAACTAATGATAGGACTCTTGACCAATGAAATATGGGCAGTATTTTAATATGCATTTTACACAATTTATTTGCGACACGAGTAATGAAAGATTTTTTTATCTTTTTTTCATGGATTTTTCATCATTTGCCATTGTACAGCATTGATTACTATCGTCTTCTGTTATAGCATAAAACTTTTTCTCTTCATTCTACATGAATACATGACAAACATTTTTTTTTTCTCAACCGTCACTAAAAACTATTGTGTTAAGTTCAAGTTGGGGAGCATGCACTGGTACAGTGCGTTTCCGCACCAACTACATGACAAAATAACTCAGGATCCCGGTTGGCAACCCTCCAGGCAGACACGCGGTCCAGTCCAACCCTCCAGAAATGACCCTCTATCTGCCACAGCCAGGTGTTACGTGGGCGACCCCTTGGCCTGGTCCAGCCACTCGGGTCCCCAACAATGAGGATCTTACGAGGTGGATCACCCTCAGGGAAAGGCGCCACATGGCCGTAGTGCCGTAACTGACGCTCCCTCACAATGCAGGTAATGTGCCTCATTTGGGACTCCATGAGCAACTGCTCATTCAATACAAAGTCAAACCAACAGTACCCAAGGATTCTCTGAAGAGACACAGTACCAAAGGAGTCCAGTCTTCACCACAGGTCACTGGATAGCGTCAATGTCTCGCAACCATATAGCAAGACAGGAAGCACCAGGACTCTAAAGACTTGGACCTTCATCCTTTTGCATAGATGTTGGGAGCGCCACACACCCTTTCCAGTGACCTCATGACCCCCCATGCTCTCCCAATCCATCTACTGACTTCATAGGAAGAGTCACCAGAGACCTGAATGTCACTGCCAAGGTAAGTAAACCTCTCGACAAGGTCGACACTCTCTCTGCAGACAGACACACTGCTCATGGCTGTGCCCAAGAGGTCATTAAAGGGCTGTGTTAAATCCATCCATCCATCCATTAGCCAACCCACTATAACCTAACTACAGGGTCACAGGGGTCTGCTGGAGCCAATTCCAGCCAATACAGGGCGCAAGGCAGGAAACAAACCCCGGGCAGTATCATATAAAAGTTTCATATAAAATAAAAATCATATTTTTCAGTGGAATATTCCTTTAATGGGGCAGTATAGTGATGCAGTGATAGTGCTGCTGTCCCACAGAAAAGAGACCAGAGTTTGAGCCCCATGTCCACTCTGTTTGGAGTTTGCGTGTTCTCCCCATGTCTGCATGGGTTCCTCCCACAGTCCAAAGACCAGCAGGTTACATTGGCCCTATTGTGTGCTTGGTGTGTGTGTGTGTGTGTGTTTGCCCTGTGATGGAATCCTGTCCAGTGTTTGTTCCCTGCCTTGCACCCTGTGCTAGCTGGCTAGGCTCCAACAGACCCCTAAGACCCTGTTCATGACTAAGTGGGTTAGAAAATGACTGACTAACTGACATTCCTTTAATGTGACTTCTTCTGTTCACGTTTTCTCTACACAAGTGCTCCCTGACTTTAAAATGTAATAACTGTTATACTCCAAGCCAGAGGGTGGCACTGTTGCCTAATATCTTCTGTATTCTGTCCACTGTAGAAAGGATCATTGACAGCTCCTCCATCTCTGATGTCAATTCCGGTTTCTGCCCTCCTCAACACGCCCCTTCTGGCTTGCAGACGTCATAACTAGCTCTAACACCATCATGGGGCAAGGCTTACATCTGAACAAGACATACTCCTAGTTATTCAAACGTTTTTCTTGCTGTTTTTTGGCCATACAATATACAGAGATCACCATGGTGCCCCAACTCTTTCTAACGTTTCCAGTGGCTTATTACACCGGTTGTGGCGCAGCTCTCTTTCTTCTATTCTTTTGATAACTATTCCTTTCTTACCTCACATCTTTCTTCTTCTGGGCCTCTCAACTCTTCATCTCACCTTTATACAGCAGCGGCTTTCAGTGTCGCCAGGTTGGTGGCATCTCTCACTGGAATTATTCAGGGACTCCCTTGCCAGACCTCTGATAGTCCTCTTTTTATCAACGAGTCTTCCAGTTTCAGCATTGGTCATTAGCTTTCTCATTCTCAGTAGAGCTGGTCCTGGGCTGGGTGGCTGGGGATTAGTGCCATGGTGACAGTTTTTTGTTCTTAGTCTTGGGGTGAACCTGCTGTCTTCTCTTATGGACATTCTGGTTTGTTCCATCTCCTTCCTTTGTTCGTTATAGTCAGCATTCTTCACTGGCCGGGAATGGGGATGAGGGGAGAGAACTGGGGGATGTTTGTTTTATCGTTACCTTTAAAAAAGGTGAATTGATTTAATTTTTTTTTACATTTATTGGTTTAGGGTGCTTCTCAAAATCATTTTGTGGCATTGTATCTTTTGCATTTGCCAGATTGTTGGACCTTGTCGTTCAGATTTTTGTTATGGATGTGCTCTGGAGCAAGTCTACTGAGAAATTTAGTGACAACCTTCTCTCAGATTTACTCTGCTCTCCAAATACTTGCTGAGGAGAACATTGTTTTTGCTTCATTCAGATTAAGAGCACTTTTATTATTAGAGAGAGGCACTGACTGCATGGGTTGATGTCAGCATGGAATTTTAATTACTGTATATATTCACGTACAAATCGGGTCTTGAAACCTGAAAAATTCATCATAAAATCAGACCCTGACTTTTTGACATGTCTGTTCAAAAATACAACACTTAATTTTCTTTCTTATGTTTTTACATCTTCTTGCTTCCTCCAATCTCACACCAGTTTCTCAGACACATTGAATTTTGTTGCAGCAGCACAGTTTCCAATTCCTTTTGCCACTTCAACGACTTTTAATTTAAAACCAGCTTCATATTTTCTTCTGATTGAACGCTCTATCGTAGATAAGGGTGTATGAGGGTGGGATATACAAAAAACACAAAACAATGCAAACGTCACTTTGGAATATTTTGGTTATTGCTGTGTGGTCACATAGGCATAATACATAGGAAAAAAGTCAGTGTGCTCCGTGGTTACTCTGTAAGGTGGGCATTGGCATATCATAATCTCTTGGACCAATAGCGTGAGTTTTCCACATTCGACTTATACAACCGACGTTATAAAATACTGGAAATTATACGGTAAAATCAAGCCCCGACTTATCCATAGGAGAACTTAAACACGAGTATACAGGCAGTCCCCGGGTTACATACGAGATAGGGACTGTAGGTTTGTACTTAAGTTGAATTTGTAAGTAAGTCAGAACAGGTACATAGATTTAATAAATGCTACTGTTGACCGACTATAACCAAGTGCTCTGCCAATGAATGATGGAGTTTCACCTCTCTCTGACCTTTTTATTATTTCTACTTTATTTTCAATGGTGATGGTTTTTCTCTTCTTTACTGTATCATCAGCACTTGCATCAGATTTGTGTTTCAGAGACATTGCTGAAGGGTGAAGACAAAAGGTTAAGATGAGCTCTTCTGCACAGCACTGTACACGCTATCACAGCAGGAAGGCACCCGTCGTCAACACGTCTGATGTACTGACAAGAGACAACTTCCTGCTATGTGCGTAACGGTATAAGCAGGCTTGCTATTGAGAATGAATGGGAGCGGTGAGGGGCGATCACCACCCGGCCTCCACTACAGTATGCTGCCTGCAGCGTCCGCCCACTGAGAACAAACACGGTGCAGCCAAAGGTGGGTAGTGAATCACCCCCATTTAATAGGCAGCCATCCGATGCACACTACAATGCTACCCCCCACCACCCCGTTCACCCTCAATGGCTTCCGCTCAGCCACAACCAGGTCACCACTTGCAGCATTACTAGTCACACACCGAGAACGAACAGGGCAGCCGTGTGTGGTTGTGACGATGTGGGTTCTGCCTCCACGCTCCCATCTGATATTTGGAAGCCCTTGAACCCAACACCGTCGCTAATGTCACCGATGAGCTAGTCAGTGGAGGCAATAACAATCGAGCAAGGGGAAGGTACAAAAAGTGCAGAAGTGCTTTTATTAAAGCAGTCAAACAAAAACAAAGTGTTCAATAAATAAAGTGCTGTGCAGTTCCAAAGTTCAATCATTAAATAAATAATCCAATAAAACGCGTGGAGGTTAAAAATACTACAAAAAAAACAATCCTTTTAAAACGAGGTTAAAATGTTCATATGGAAGCAATGTTTAAAACCAACAACAAGCCCGGTGCCTTTTTTTTAAACTAGCGTCTCTCCTGCTTCACCCATCTGGGCCACGCGACAAGTGAGACGCTCTCTCTCTCTGCAGGTGATCTTTGTGCCTGCCTCTGCTGTCAGTTGCCTTACCGATCCTTGGCTCCAGTCGGCTCCCCCAGACAGCGACTTGGGAATTCCTCACGAGCAAGGCTCTCACGCAGGCAACACCACGTCCCAAGTCCCGACTCCCGCTACCTTCTGCGGTGAGTCCTGCACCTTCCGGTCACTCCCGCCCTACATAACAAACTCTGCGGGAGCGACCACATCCACTACTTCTCCCGGGTGTTGGCCAAACACCCAGGCTGCCTTCAGCTGCCTGCGAGCGCTCGCCCGCTTCCTGCTTCACCGACTTGCTCGCTCTTTCTCTCTCTCTCTTTACTGCTTCCCGCTGCAACCTCCGTTTCCTTCTCTTTCTCTGATCTTTCTTTCCTGTTCGTTTGCTGTTCTTTTTTTGTCTTTTTCCTCTACTCTTAACCGACTCGCGCTTCTTTTATCTAGCGAGGGGCCATAGCAGCTGCAGCACATTAGCCACGGGAACAATCACGATGTGGGCAGTTCCTCACCTGTGCACTTGGTGAGAAACACCCACACCGCAGATCGCCCCGCGGCTTGCTACAACCACTACGCCCCCTCATGAAGCCGCCTCGAGTGCGGTGATTATTTGTTTCAAAAAACTGGCCCTTACTGAGAGCGCTGCGGACCCGCTATACCGCAGTGAAACCGCTTGTCGCCGGGAGCCGCCTGCGGGACGCTACACTGCGCGAGCAGCAAAATCGCCCCCCTCCAACCTCCATCCAACCACCGCTTGCAGCGTCCCCAGGCCAAAGATGACAGAGTGGCAGTTACTGAGGCGCATGCGTCGCAGCTGCGGCCCAGTTCGTAAGTCGTAGGTTGGATGTCCGTAACCTGAGGACTACCTGTATATGGTAGAACCCAGAAACACAACCATCTCATAAAACTAGCCAAGGTTGTAACTGGAAAGTTGAAAATAATCTTAACCAAGGGCGTGAAACCAAAATCAAAGATAACACAGTGAGAGGTCCAGAAGCCAGAAGAGTTTCATGGAACCAAAGCTGAAACAAACAATACAAGTCACAGTCAAAAACAAAAGGGACCATAAAAGAAAATCAAGAAGTAGACGAACAAACTGGTACTAAGAATTTTAGTGAGTATCCATAAACTTAGACAAATCTGGACATGTACAACACTGACTTTATATACTTGACCTGGTGATGTCATATGTCCAACACTTCCAGTTGTAGCAACTGCTCGCTAACCAGACCTAACAAAATGGTGTTGCTCATATTAAAAACAAAAATGGCAATCCAGTGAAACCTGTTTGTTTTCCAATATTGTTGTGAATATGTCTAAGTACAAAATAAATGTAACCATTGTGTTTCTTCATCTTCTCATCCCTCTGAGACATTAATGGAAAAAATGTTAAAAAATTAAAAATTGAACTCTCATTATGACATACGTCCAATTAGTACAATGCCAACTCTGTTCTCTGTAACTTCATAGATTTTTTTCATTCCTACAGGAAGCGCAGTGTCTGCTGTCTCGTTAGAAAGCTGCACAAATCAAAACGTCTATAGAAGGAGCTTCTTGGTTCTGAACAAAGAGATGTGTGCCAAGGTTTCCTACCTCTCAGTGGTGAAAATGGCACATTACACTGGCACTTTGGCCACAAGTTTGAACCCAAATGCAGCGGGTTCTTATGCAAATGGGCCTTGGTCTGTCACTGCTCAAAAATGCTTTGTTATGATACAGCAACACAAAATGGTGAAGAGGGTTGAACAGGCTTCAAAATAAATGAAAATTTGACTTCAGTGAACAGCCTCAGAAACAGGCCTCACTCCAGGAAGCCAGACCCCAAGCTCCACAGGCAGGCCTAAAATGGGGAACTGGTTTCAAAAGCTGAAAGTACTTTGTAGCAGGGCAACATAAAATGTCAATTGTGTTATATATGATACATTACCTGCGAAATAATACAAAATGTACACAACACGTGTTTTGCCCTAATTGGGGCTCATCAAATGTACATATTCTTAGGTCTGATTTGCAATCTGATTACTTGGATGGTTTCCTACTAGGTAACATTGGTGGTTGGTCAGCCAGTCAGCAGACGTATTATTTGGCAGGTACTGTACCATATATCTATGATCTGCTTCTCACAACTGAGAGGACGTGATGGATGTTTGCACACTGGCCAACCAACCACAAGTGTTACCTGGTAGGTAAACCATCCAAATAATCAGATTGCAATTTAGACCCATGAATATATATTGTATAAATGTACAGATATCTATATAGATATATATCCATCCATCCATTTTCTAACCCGCTGAATCCGAATACAGGGTCACGGGGGTCTGCTGGAGCCAATCCCAGCCAACACAGGGCACAAGGCAGGAACCAATCCTGGGCAGGGTGCCAACCCACCGCAGTATAGATATATATTTATAGATATATATATATTGTCACACACGCACAATTAGGGAGCAGCCAAGGGGCTAGAACAACAAAACAGAGTGTAAAACAACAAAAGATGGGGATATGGCGCAAAGTACTAATGCCTTTCTCACTTTCTTACAAGAATAAAACAGAGGACTAAGAACCAGGTCTTTCGGAAGTCCACCATAGCACGCAACTGGTGACGCTTCCATCCTACACCACTGACTTCACCTCCAGTCCCACACTGATGACCTCTTTTCCAGACACATCATCTCCGTCGCCACCTCTACATGTTGCCCATTTCCTCTGTTTACATACTTCCTGCCACCTCATAAAAACCCCCTGAAGATTGTTTTTGGTTGTCTCTTATATGTTTATGCATCTTTTGACTGTAGTATCAGACATCATTGACTGCTTAGAGCCATGAACATTACACAGGGAATTCCTCCAACTCTTAATCTGTTCTTTGTGTCCCTTTTCTTCACAATACATGCACACATCTATACCAAATCCCAGATCTAGCATTGCCTAAACATGAGAACACAAGAAATGTGACGAACCAGAGGAGACCATTCAGTCCATCAAGCCCATTTGTTTAGCTAATGGCTAAGCTGTCCTAATATCTCATCCAGATTCTTCTTAAATGTTGTCTCAGTCTCTGCTTCAACTAAATGTCTCGGTAGTTTGTTCCACAGTCCCACAACTCTTTGAGTAAAGAAGAGCTTCCTGGCTTCAGTTCTAAATGCACTTCCTCTTAATTTTCACTGATGTCCTCTAGTATGTGATTCACCCTGCTGGATTGACTTTATCAATTACTTTGTGGATTTGAAGTACCTGGATTAGGTTCCAACATAGTCTTCTCCGCTGGAGACTACACAGGTTGAATTCCCTGAGTCTGTCAGAGTAGGACATGTCTTTAAGTCCTGGGATACACTTGATTGCTCTCCTCTGCACAGCTTCATGTGCTGCTATGTCTGTTTTGTACTGTGGTGACCAGAACTGCACACAATACTCGAGATGTGGCGTTACTGTACATTATGTAGTTTCAGTATAATGTTCCTTAACTTAAATTCAATAGTTTTCATGATATAATCTAATATTATTTATTTGCCTTTTTAATTGCTTCTGTACATTGCTTAATCAACAACAATGTTGTGTCAACATATACCCCTTAATCCTGTTAGAGGTTGCTTCCTATATAGCAGTGTCTCCCATCTTGTATTTATAATTGATATTCCTTTTGCCCAAGTTTAGCATTTTGTACTTTTTTACTTTAAACTGCATTTTCCAAGTGTTTGCCCAATTCTGAATTTAAAATGTCCTTCTGAATTCTTTTTGCTGGCTCCTCAGAATCTGCCATCCCTCCTTCCTTTTAGTGTCATCTGTGAATTTCACAAGTTTACTAACGATACCAGAATCAATGTCATTAATGCAAATCAGTCCATGGACCGACCCCTGAAGGACTCCACTGATAACCGTGCGAATGTGGAGCAGTCTCCTCTTATCTGTACTCTTTGTCTCCTGCTGGTGAACCAACTAGGGATCCAATTTTGTAGGTTACCTCTGATGCCTACAGCTTCTAGTTTCAGAATTAATCTTTGGTGTGGGATTGCTTCGAATGCTTTTTGAAAGTTTAAGTAGATTATGTCATATGCTTTGTTTTTGTCAACTATTCCGGTTGCTTCTTAAAATTCTAATGGATTGGTTTGGCGGGACCTTCCTTTTATAAACTCAGGCTGGCTGTGACTTAGTATATTGTTTTAATTTAGCTAATTTTTTAATTTGTTTCTTATTATTGTTTCCATAAACAAATCATCAAGTTTCTCAGTCAAAGGCACTCCAAAACATCATTGTGCACAAGGTGGGAAACCACTCAGGACAGGTGCCAGTCTGTCAGAGAAACACCTTACCCATCAGCCTTTGGGATATGAGAAGAAAATTAGAATAGTTGAAGAAAAACAACCCAACAGCATAGGGGGAACATGCAGAGACCCCATAAACAGTGGATTGCAATTCAGAACCTTGAATCTGTAACCACTGTGCCGTTCTGTATATCAACTTTGTAAATATTCATGTCCTTCCACATGTATACAGTAGATGGTAAAGGAAATCACACCATCTGCAGTTGTCATAACTGCCACAAAGACATATGAGATGGGTAAGACAGTGGTAGACATAAACGTACACATCTCCCTGATCTAGTTGTGTACCATGCCTGCACTTCATTTTCCTAGTTTTAGTTTTCTAACTCCAGGTTTTCTAGCACTAGGTTGCTAGGAATGGGAAACCATCACTGCACCAAATCCAGGCTGGGGTGTGAGAAGTCTCCTTGTGTTCATGGGGCTCTCTACGACAAGCCTTTTGGTGGAATTCACTACAAATACTGTATCATTATAAGGATGATATCATATACATGAGCCTTGTTTGGGGGATTGTTTTCATACAGTGAGCTACATAAAATGATGGTCAGCCTTTTTAGAAATATCCCTCCATCCATATATTTTCTTAAACTTGTAGATTGAGAGCAGGGTCTTGGGGAAGCTGGAGTCTATCTCAGCAAGCATTGAGTGCAGGGTAGGAACAATCCCCTGATGGGGTGCCAGTCCATTGCAGGATTTTTTATTTAGGAACATCAGGTCTACAGATAAAAGCGAATGCCCTCTTCTACGCGGTGGTGTGCTGGGGAGGCAGCATAAAGAAGAAGGACGTCTCATGCCTGGACAAACTTGTTAGGAAGGTAGGCTCTATTGTAGGAATGTAGTTGGACAGTTTGACATCTGTGACAGAGTGACGGCTGGCTGAGCAGGCTGCTGTCAATCATGGAGAATCCACTGCATCCACTGAACAGGATCATCTCCAGACAGAGGAGCAGCTTCAGCGACAGACTGCTGTCACCGTCCTGCTCCACTGACAGACTGAGGAGATCGTTCCTCCAACACAATATGAGACTCTTCAGTTCCACCTGGGGGGGTAAACGTTAACATTATACAAAGTTATTGTCTGTTTTACCTGCATTTTTATTACTCTTTCATTTAATATTGTTTTTTGTATCAGTATTCTGCTGCTGGATTATGTGAATTTCCCTTTGGGATTAATAAAGTACCTATCTATCTATCTATCTATCTATCTATCTATCTATCTATCTATCTATCTATCTATCTATCTATCTATCATATAGTGCCTTACAGTTCTATCTATCGATCTATCTATCTATCTATCTAAAACTGTTTTCTGTTTAACTGTATAAATACATGTATAAAGCTTATGATGCAAATGTAAATGTTTAGGTTAAATAATGCAAGATACAAAAAGAATCCAAACAAAGGTGAAAATTGACATTAGCTGGGGTCCTGTCTCTGGCCTAGTGTGTTCAGGTAGATAAGCAGGCTGTGGTTACAACCTTTGGAGGTCAATGGGTGGGTTATGCAAGACAAATCATGAGATAAGATCCCTGCTGGGTGAAGATGTATGCTGTTAGCAGTGCTGGGGCATCTTCAGTGAAGAGTTCACCAAACAGAATAGGCAATATGGTCACAAGACCAAGCATCCAGATTCATTGGTTAGTCCTCTGACTTCACTCGGTCTCCAGAGCACTCAATGAATGATTAGTAAAGCCTCTGGCAGATGAAGAAGGCCAATCCGTGCCACCTTGGATTTGTCCACAAAGCACCTCATTTGTTAAATTACAAGTACAAACCCCAGGGAAGCAGTTGTCTAAGCAATTCATATGTCATTTACTCTTGTAAAGAGTGTTGTGATTGGGTTGCTATAAAATAAAACTGGTAATTGAATTGATAATGGAGCTCAATGGCTTACCGCTTTATGTGTTTGTCTCCCATGCAGACACAGCACATGTGCGCATACAACACATCAGTGAGGTGGCTTTGTGCTGTCAAAGGAACTGTAATATCGTAGTGAGGCTAAGAGAGCCACTGTGCGGGAAAGCCTGCTGCCAGATCTGAAGCTGGTTATATGGATTTCTCCTTTAGCCAAGCTGCTGATCTGGCGACTGGAATTCCAGCAATTTGTGTTCAATTTCCTTGCCAGCATCTCAGGGAGGGTGCTATAATATTGTAGCCATAAAGGGGAAGGAAAGTACAAAATCCCAAGCCCAATAGAGACATCTGAGGAAGAGGTTGGTGAGAACTGGGAGGACCAGTCCAGGATTCACTCAGGGATGGGGCAAATGTGAGAGTTGGCATGCACAGCGAGCACATCTGCAGCTTGTTAAATCCAGATCTTGTTCAGTTAAGTCATTGAACTAGCAGCTTTGACTCCAGTGACCCATGTTTGATACCCACCGCCAACTGTGAGTCAGGGAGGGGACGCAAAGCTGCAAAAACTCTAGCCTAAAAGACAACACTATTAACGTTTACATTGTTATATTAAAATCAACAACTGAAATTTTAACAAAGTTACAAAATACAAAAACATTCAAAAATTACAAAACAAAGGATTTGCTTTTCAATAAGACACACCCATCCATTATCCAACCCGCTATATCCCAACTACAGGGTCATGGGGGTCTGCTGGAGCCAATCCCAGCCAACACAGGGCACAAGGCAGGAAACAAACCCCGGGCAGGGTGCCAGCCCACTGCAGGGCACACACACACACACACTAGGGACAATGGAGGATCGCCAATGCACCTAACCTGCATGTCTTTAGACTGTGGGAGGAAACCCACCCATACATGGGGAGGACATGCAAACTCCACGCAGAGAGGACCCAGGAAGCGAACCCGGACCTCCTAACTGCGAGGCAGCAGCACTACCCACTTCGCCACCATGCCGCCCTAATACACAACCTCTAAAATGAAATGTTAAATGAACAAGAAAACCAAAAAATGAAACAAAGAAAAGAGCAACACACAAAAAGGTCATTTAAAACTCAACAGAACCAAGTCTGCAAGCCAATAAGCAAAACCACAAAACAAAGGAAGCCAAAATGATGCAAAGATCAAGCTGCGGACAAAAATCAAATATCAAAGGGAGCCAAACAATATGAAGTGGAGGCAACAGGCACCGTAAACAGGAGTTTCCCCCAAAACATGTAATTATGGGGAAAGGGACAGAGAAAAAATGACAATACCAAAAACACAGACAAGGTTGTTGATGAAAACCTCAAAAGTGATGAGCAATAAAAAAGAGTGAAGTACAAAAGCTGAATCATAAACGCTGCCCTGAGGAAAATCTTTGTGTCCAGGTTTGACAGGAAAAAGATAACTAATTTTTTGAGATGAGTCGAGAGATGCAAGCAAAAGGCAAAACTAAACCAACAAATTATAAACAAAACAACCGAAATCCGGGCAAGAGGCAAGAACCAAAGTCAAAGTCAGGCAAGACACGAACATCAATAGCAAGAGTGTTTCTGTTTGTGTTCTAAAAGATCTAAAGCTTGGTGAAGTCAAGGCAGTAGCAGTAGTTTATTTATATTGCGCCCTTCACAGACAAAAGGTCACAGAGCACTGAACAGCAAGGAGTCTCAAGGTCACGACCCCAGAGACTACGCCCATAGAAACGTGGGAGATGACCCCGGCGACGGTTATGCAAAAATGCCATCTAATACAGAAAAGTCCACGAGACCCTAAAATTCAGCCCTGATGATGACACCTTGGCAGCGACAAGAACAAAATACAACATAATATCAAAACTGCAAAAAAGAAGGTATCAGCCCAAGTCGAGTATCCAGGTGTTAGGGTCTGTTGGGGGTTTTAAACCCTAAGGAATCCATTGGTTTTGTGTAGTTTTGAGTTATACCTATGGTTTTGATTTGGCTGTTTTTTCATTTTGATGGCGTTATTGTTGATTCCTTTTAATGGGACCATCCTGGAGTGGGTGTGTCCTCAGAGGTCATGACCTGTCAATCACAATATAATGAGATAAAAAGTCAAATGAGGTTATTCTTCCTCATCCAACTACATGGATTTGAAAAACCTTCAAACTTTTTTCAAATTTTTCTTACTTTTGGTTCTCCGGTTTGCGAACTCTCTGCATCCTTCTGATTTTGATTTTGTCTCGTCATTCTTGGTTTAGGTTTCTGATAGTAATTGTCCTGGTTTTGACCCTCACTTCTTTGTTTTGACTACATCCTTGTCTTCCTGTTACCCTCTTAAAATAACAAATGGAAACCTTTAATGGAATAGCTGGCTGTGAAATCGTTCTGCTGTCTGGGCAAGGGTATTGTTGAAGACACAAGAAACCGATTCAACTTGTATCATTAGTCTTTAATTTCATTGTGTGCTATGACACCCAAAGTCCTGTGTGTTGTGTCGCTCATACATTACCTTGTATCAAAGTCCTGAAGGTGACAAAATGGCAGGTACCAGGGACAAGGCTAAGGCACTGCTGATGCTTTAATGAAGCCTTGGAAATACTGGTATGGAGAACAACAACAACAACAACATTTATTTATATAGCACATTTTCATACAAACAGTAGCTCAAAGTGCTTTACAAAATGAATAGAAAAATAGAAGACACAATAAAAAATAAACATAAGTCAACATTAATTAACATAGAATAAGTAAGGTTCAATGACCAGGGAGGACAGAAAAAACAAAAAAAAACTCCAGACGGCTGGAGAAAAAAAATAAAATCTGTAGGGGTTCCAGACCAAGAGACCGCCCAGTCCCCTTCAGGCAATCTACCTAACATAAGTCAAACAGTCCTCTTTGTATTTAGGGTTTTCATGGAAGGACTTGATGATGATGGTCACATAGACTTCTGGCTTTCAGTTCATCAGTGTTGGTGCATCATGATGCTTTGAGTAGGTGGTGGTGGCGCAGGCCGCCACCACAAAGAAACCGGAAAAAGAAACAGAAGAGAGAGTAGGGGTCAGTATGGATTTTAGAGTCACTATGAATAGTTATTATGAAGAATTGAACATACAGAGTATCAGTATTAAGTTAAAGTGAAGTTATGAGAAGGCCATGTTAAAGTAATGTGTTTTCAGCAGTGTTTTAAAGTGCTCTACTGTATCAGCCTGGCGAATTCCTATTGGCAGGCTATTCCAGATTTTAGGTGCATAGCAGCAGAAGGCCGCCTCACCACTTCTTTGAGACACTCATTTGAAGATCTAAGGTTACGATTTGAAATATAACGTGTCAGACATTCCGATATATAAGATGGAGCGAGATTATTTAAGGCTTTATAAACCATAAGCAGAATTTTAAAGTCAAAGACACTGATCTCATCCATAGTAACGTTTTGATATTCCCAGTCCAGTACTCTTCTTCTGTTTCTTCAAAATGTCCTTCTGGTTTCCAGATCTCTTTCACTAATTGTGATGCTTGTTATAACAATGGGACCACTCCGTCCAAGAGCAGCCAAATGTCCCATCCAGTCCTTAAGAAAGTGTGGAGGGGGGCACCTGTTGTCTGTCCTGGTGGACATGTCACAGTGTGTTGTAAAAGGGTCACAAGAACAATAATTTGAAATGATGTGAATGGTTTTCAAGACATTTCAAGAAGATGGTTAAACTGCTTCTTACCTTCATGGACTTGTGCATTTAAGTACTGGACATTCGACTCTGATAGAAAAGCCTGGGGGCTCCAATGGCAAAGTCTGTGGACAGACATCAGCTGTGATGGAATGGACAAGGAATCTGTTAAGAAAAAAAAAATCACAGAACCTCATTGAAAACCTTCTGGCTGCCTAAAATGAAGATCATCAACAATAACCATAAAGTGTTAGTGATCTTAGGACCAATTCTTCTTCTTCTTTTGGCTGCTCCCGTTAGGGGTTGCCACAGCGGATCATCTTCTTCCATATCTTTCTGTCCTTTGCATTTTGTTGTTCTGTTACACCCATCACCGGCACGTCCTCTCTAACCACATCCACAAACCTTCTCTTAGGACCACAAAGCAAGACAAACCTAAATGAGGGCTGGTAAGAGAATGGGGCAAACCTCCTAGTTTTAACACAGCTGGCCATCTCTGAGAAATTCATTCATATGAAGAGGTCAAGGCCCAAGAAGATAGAAAGAAATACTCTCTGCAATGGAAGTACAAAGAATGAACTAAGAACTGTCATAGCCAAATGGAAGTTGCAGCACTTTTAACACATAACGTTTGTCATTGTTAAACACTGGGAGTGAACTTGTGGGAGCTTGAAGTGGTACATGTGTGTCCAAATTAAGCAGGTAGTCATTGTTCCTCCATGAAGATCTTGGCAGCAGAACTTAACTTGACGACTACAGTCTGTCCTTAGCTGGTGAAATGTCTGTTAATCATCACTGTGCTTTCCAGGGTGCCACGAGAGCTAGAAAGTATAACACCTTGTGTATAACCTCAGTCTGCAGTCTGAGGAGATTAATAAATCCTATTGGTGAACACACGGGATAAGATGACTTTCACCATGCATGATAACAGCTAGCAGCATGAAGCAGAATTGTTGGCGCTCCTTGCCGGGTTTATCAACCTACCTAGCAAGCAACTTCACTTGAAAAGCAATCTTGACCCCTGATGGCAGGGTTGGATTGTCTGATCTCAATGATACTTTGTATAAAAACATCTGTTAGATGAAAAAATGTAAAGAGCCCTGATTTGACCACTTAGTGATTCCCAGCCATAAGCCTTTATTACAAACCATTGTGATGCACTCACATGCTGAAAGGCAACACAGGTCCAGGAGGTAAGGAAGAAGCTGCCCTGAAAGGTGAGTGTTGGTTGACTGTTGAAAATGAGCATACGGTAAGCGTTCTGAATAAAAGAACTGTCTGATCAAGAATGACAACGCAAGAAACAACATTTGTGAAAAAATACATCCTAAACCTTCTCTGTTGCCCACCAGTGAGCCCCTGCCTAGACTTGACTGTGCAGCACAAACAGCATAGGGCCCAGGCTTCATACAAAGTTGTTGGTTAAAAATAGAAGAGCTGGGTAAGAAAAGCCACAGAGGCAGGTCATTTCCCGCCTGAGGAGAGATCAGCATGGTTCAGTGTTTGTGGTCTCCTGATTATCATAACAGAAAGCTCCTGGTAACACTAGAGGTGAGCGTGTGGTGAATGAAGATGTGTGTGTGTGTGTGTGTGTGTAAAAAATGGTCTGCATGGAATATACTTCTTGTTTTGTGCTTTTCAGTTATACTGCTCTGTTTGTCTTATAAATGATTTAACAGAAGGTCACATCCATCCATCCATCAACTGTCTGCATTCGTTTTTTCAGTAGATCCGAAGAGCAAATGATACCACATAAGAACCATACCAGTCCATCCCAAGTCACACAAACTGGGATCATTTACAGACAACAGTTGAGATCTCCTCAGGCAGATAATCTTTGAGAAATAAGAACAATGCAACCCTACAAGAGGTGCTCATGTGAGGTCCACAATAGCCAGATAAAAAATGGGGAGGAGACAACAACGATGAATTATTCTACTGCCCGGAGGCTTCCTTAATATATATATATCCATCAATTATAAAACACAATTAATTCAGTTTATCTTAAAAACCCTTTATTTAAAAAAAAAGTAAGTTCATTTTTATTTGATTAATATTTATCTTAAGACTTTGCATACTGTAAAGATACATAAATATTACGCCCAAGGGTTCAAGGATACAAAATGGAATTCACCTCTGAGGGTTCCTCCAAATGAAACTGTAGAGAAACCTTCTTCGCTGAAGTTAGGAAGCAGATGAATTAGGACATTGCCCAAAGTTACTTGCAGATGACCTTGAGGACCAAGTAACTAAAATCAGCAACAGTAGGCCCTGAGCAAATCAGGAGATCGGTTCTAGTAAGCCTTAGTGCAGGAGTTTATACTGTTAATGAAAACATTCAACTATCTAGAACTGAGAGTATCCTGCGAATTCCAGGCGAACCATGTTTAGGTAGACCTTATTGACAGGATAGCAGGTTCAGTAGGAGCACCAACCACACAAGCCATCAATGCATTCAGCCATCTCCAGGAGTGCCCCTGCCAGTCTATGGTATAGTACGCCAGTCAGCTCTCTTGCTTGGTATTCTAACTGATTTTCTCTCTTCAGTAGTGGGCATTCATCTATTTTGAGTTCTGGTTAGAATTCAGATCAATATTATATAGCTTTAAAACACTTGCACTGGCAGATGTCAGGTGATAGACATTTAGCAGGAAGTTTTGTCAAGTTAAATAGGAGTGTAGTGCATGTTGGGAAAGTAAGAACACGAAGCCGACTTCTAGAATGTTTTGCTTCGTTAGCTTTGAGTCCCAGAGAAAAAAAATAACTTTGAACTGGGTTATGGGAAGAGTTTCTCTTTGTTGCTTATTAGTGATCTTGATGTCTTTCTTTTGGACATTCTTTCAATCTGTTATGGTTAACTATAAAATGACAGCCATGTTGATTGGGCAAGAAGAAAGGTGGAAAGCTGCTGCTTATTACAGAAGTTGACATTTTCAGGGATGATTGTCTCTGGATTTTGGATTGAGAACATGTAATTTATAACTAAAAGAATGAGCCACCTGGGAGTGTTTACCAGTATCTTGGTGTTACTAATGGGACTGGAAGAAGATTTAATCCATCCTGGTAGCATGATTCTATGCAGCACTCTGTACTTGCATTATTTTTTGATGGAAACAAATATATTTCTGAGTAAACTGATAAAGCCAGTGGTTCTGTGTGACTGCTAGAAGGGGGCTGGGAGGTTAGATTGTTCATTCCTTGTCTAACTAAAGTCCCTTAATGGTACACAGAGATGTCTATGTGAAGACCTCTATTGGATGGCAAACTGGGTTGAAGCAAAGGTTTGAAAATAAAGACAGCCCCAGTCAGCAAGCAGCCTGCCATAGAGGTACCGAGGGTGAATCAGATGTAGCACGGAGAGTGAGACAGGTAATAGGGTCCAGGTAGCAGTCTGTCATGAGGATGGTGCAATAATATTATGATAAAAATGTGGACATAGAACTACAGTAGCAGTCAATCCTTACAGTGGCACAAGAGTATGAAATTTGGGGGATTCTGTTAAGGTCTACATCGGGGTTGGCAACCTACTTGGCACTTGGACCAATTTTCAGTGGCACTCTGATTGAACTGAAATATAGTAAAAAGATATATTTTAATTACAGCGCACACATTCGCATCCTCACCTACGTTTTGCACATGCGACTCACATGTAAATAGAAACCATGTGTTCAGTGCGGCTGTGGTACGCTAAAACAAACCTCGTTATTATTAAGAAATATACTGCCCTAAAAGGACTCATAAAAGACCAAAACTTGATGTTCTCTCTTTTCAAGATTCTTGGACGAGTGAATATGGATTTTTACATCAAAAGGATCGTGCTGTGTGTGCGTTATGCTGTGAAAGTCGTAAAGATCCTGAAGATATGCAAGCACGGTTGATAAGGAACTGTAAATTGGCTTTGTGATCGACAGGCGGCCTATCCATTGTTGGATATATAGAGTAACTTAAGACCACCACCAACAAACAGACAGTAAGTAAGTAAGTAGGTAGGTAGGTAGGTAGGTTGATAGATTGATTAGATTAGATATACTGACTCTACGCAGTCTTCCTCCTTCCAGTGTGCTTTTGCGTAGACTCCAGACTCCAAATCTAATGGCTTTTAAACCCCATCCAGTGATTACTTTGGGTTTCTGCTCTTACTAAACCAGTGAAAGGCAACCTTTTTCGAGCTGCGGCGCACTAAGTCCAAATATTTTCTTTCGCGGCGCACCTGAGGGCCTGCCCATAAATAAAGTCGTGACAAGAATAAATTATGTATGAATTTTTCTAGATAAAATTTAATCAAAATTACCGTAAATTAAAAAGCGAGTGATAATCATTGAATTAAATTACAAGGAAGTATTGAATGATTGCGTCACAACAAAATATTTTTCACCATAAAGAACTGGAAAAGGTCACTGAGTTTACAAAGTTAACTATGTTGATCAGCGGTGTCAGAGCGAAAATAAGGTTAATTTTTCCATAGAAATACTCAGACGATTAAGTGGTGAGAGCTGCAGCTACAGTGATACTCTCTCGTCGGCAAGAGCCGAAATGTAGCGTTCGTATTTTCTCGGTCTATGTTTGCTCCGCTGCCTTCTTCTATCCGTACAGTGAGCGAGATCTTCTAACAATGAGACTTTTTAATTCTCACGAGATGTGTTTTTGACACCGCTGGGGTTGATATTATGATGAACTAGCCAACCCACGCCGCATAATCAGGCCGGTTTTTTAATAATTTTTAAGCACAGGGAGAAAATTTAACATTTGCAAAATCGGTAATGTACAGAAGCGAATGCACGGAACGAACCAACACACAATCGTCCGTGCGGCGTAGCGAGGTGGGAGGGGGGTGTGTACAAAGTGCAGGAGCATCTAAGAAGACGCATGTTTGTCGCGGATGCGAATTGCTGTATGTACCGTGTACAACACTTTGCTACGCTGCACGAGGTCGTGCATCGTAACCGAAAACTCGTTTTTTAAAGACTGCTCACTTCATTGTGTTTTAACCTCAGTTGTAAAGGAATGTTTTAATGATCCCATGGGATACCCCTCGCAAACAGTTTTACACGCTGCATATGGCGATTCACCTCCGCGAGAAACATGCCTCTATGAACAGTCAACGTGTGAGAGGGGGGTGTGTACAAAGGGTAGAGACGTAATCAGTGGGAGTGTATGAGTCGCACTTAGTGGCAATTCCACGGTTTGCAGCCTGAATGGGGTTCAACGGCTTACCCACGCCTAGACACACGCTCAATCTCATGCATAATTATTTATTGAATGGTAAACACTTCTGGAAAGACACGGTTGTCTAAAACAGGTTAGTGTGAGAATACAACAGTAAGTGAATGAAAAGATGGAACTCTGGAGAGAGCAAAATACAACACAATAGTGAACCCGCGACATAATAAACGCAGCATAATTATTTATTGATGGTTGAACACTTCTGGAAAGACACAGGGACACCCCTCGCAAACCGTTTCACACGCTGCATATGGCGATTCACCTCCGCTAGAAACATGCCTCTATGAACAGTCAACGTAGCTCGGAGGTACATGACATTAACCTGACCTGCACTGCATGTGGCCTCTACGACAGACGAACATAAATGGCGCCATTTTTTCTGTGTTGTCGCAACCGAGTTTGTGGGCGTGGTCCTGCGAGTTGTCGTCGTATCCAATGGTCTTGGAGTTGGTGGGCGTGACTCCTTCCTGTGTGCGCCATAGGTGTCTTACTTGTCGGCGGCTTAGTGAATCCACGCCCCTTCCCGCGTGCTTTTCATGGTTGTCTTGCCTTAGTGAATTATATATATATAGATGGTGAACAGCGAAAATTTTAACTTGCATTCAAAATAAATACATTCATTTATTCAACAATCTGATTAACCGTTATCTGTTTTTCCAACATAAAATATATTTTTATTAAACATTATCTTTTTAATCAACCAAAAGTTCAAAAACACTAGCAAGTTTAAATATTTTACAAAAGTTTTCATGGCGCACCGGTTGCTGGACAATGTAATGGTGTTTGAGCTCCCTCTAGTTTAGCTCTTTGATTAACTGCTTCCGTTGTCTCCTGCTGGTCCTCCATTGCTTGATACCTTATTTCTGTCAATGTCACTATTGTGCACTCAGGGGTTTGAGTTTAAAGAACTGGTCGTGGTGACAGGGGATGTTGCCCCTTGCTGGCCGCTGTCTGTCCATTGCTTGCACAGATAAACTCCATTTTCCGGTGTAGATGTTCTGCTCTCAGGGAGGTCCTTATTAGAGCAGGCTAATAAATTAATTAAAAACCCCATAAATTAACTTAATATTCAATACTCAGATCGTAGGAAACTAGAGCTCACCCACTAACATCAAGATCAAGCTACAGTTAAAATATATGTTTTTATATGGAAACAGCAAAAAAGATGGCTGGGATCTCAGCGCTTAACCTCTATATCTATTAAACACAATCGCTGGTTGGTCTTTATGCACAACTTTGTTTTTTTAAGCTACAAACTCAAAATATGA
Organism: Polypterus senegalus; assembly: GCF_016835505.1. Classification (NCBI taxonomy): domain Eukaryota; kingdom Metazoa; phylum Chordata; class Cladistia; order Polypteriformes; family Polypteridae; genus Polypterus; species Polypterus senegalus. The sequence goes on along the minus strand of NC_053167.1, from coordinate 56,870,631 downwards.
CACACAGGTACCTACAATTCTAGGTCAGGTTTTTGACAGATAAGTTCAGCCTGAGGCAGAGAAGGTGTCAAGAAGTACTACAGTGTGATCTATTGGGAGAGAAACACTGCCATGTGTGCAATGAAGGGTAGCATGCTGGTGTTTCCAAACAAACCCTCTGGCTTTAAATCCTGCCCATTACATTGAATTATTCTTTAATCAAGGATTTTCCTCGGCATTTGTGCCATAACCCCAAGTGATCGTGGGTGGGACCATATTGTCCCTGGAATCAGTTATTACAATTTGTAGATTTTTTTTTTTCCCTAGAAGGAAAAATTAATAATAGTTGGAAACTTTCCAGTACTACTACTAATTATATGCTAAATGCAAAAAGTTGAAGGGTAATAAAATAATATATCATTTTGTAATTACGGTACCTTTTATCTTTACAGTATCCCTGACAAGGTTTTACAATCCCCTATCTCACCTTGTTCTTTGGTGTAATGCTGCCATTGCAGTTCTCTCAAACAATGAACTCCCACAGTATTTTTATCTTCGTGCTCTAAGTAAAATTTAGCAGACTCCTTCTAGCTGTGTTGTCTCTTCCTCTTATAAATACTGCTGTGTGTGACATTAAACGTTTAAGTCATTTGACAAAGGCATTTACAAAATGTTTTTAATCCATGTCCACATTCCTTCACTTTGGCCCTATTGGCTACACACTGAATGGCTGATACGGTATATTTAGATAACCCAAAGCCCAAAAACACTCAATGCATGGAGGATGCTCTCATGCTTATAATACTTTTACATCCACAGTATGAGTCACAAAACAAATGACTCGCTGCTTTTCTTTGAGGACTCAGGTGGAAACTTGTCAAGGAGAAAAATGTTAGCAGGTTTTTCTTCACACAGAGAATCATAGACACGTGCAGCAAATTACCAAGCAGTGTGGAAGAGAGCAGGACTTTAGCTGTCTTCAGACCTCGTCTTGATGATTTTTTGGAGGAATTAGTTGGCTAGGAATGGCAAGCTTTGTTGGGTGGAATGATCTCTTTTCATCAAAATTGTTCTCACGTTCTAATATGATGAAATGTGACACATTAAACAAACACCTACTGTACCGAGCGTACTCCGGCAGTTCATTTATCTAACTTAACCATTGTTCCATCTCAGAACTCCTCTATCGTATCTTGTGAAGAAGACCATGACATAATTAGCATCATCTACTGGCGGTATCTGCTGAAGTTTGAATGAAGAGGACGATGGAAGTGCTCTGGACATCTCTGGTAGTGAAGTGGAGGATAAATCTATGCACAGTGCGCACAGCTATCTAGTTATCAACAACAACAACAACATTTTTTTATATAGCACATTTTCATACAAACAGGTAGCTCAAAGTGTTTGACATAATGAAGAATAGAAAAATAAAAGACACAATAAGAAAATGAAATAAGTCAACATTAATTAACATAGAATAAGAGTAAGGTCCAATGGCCAGGGTGGACAGAAAAAAACAAAAAAAACTCCAGACGGTTGGAGAAAAAAATAAAATCTGTTGGGATTCCAGACCATGAGACTGCCCAGTCCCCTCTGGACATTCTACTTAACATAAATGAAACAGTCCTCTTTGGATTTAGGGTTCTCACGGAAGGACTTGATGATGATGATGATGATGATGATGGTCACGTAGACTTCTGGCTTTTAATCCAACCATCACTATTGGAGCATCATGATGCTTTGAGTAGGTGGTGGCGCAGGCCACAAAGAACCGGAAAAAGAAACAGAAAAAGAGAGTAGGGGTCAGTACGGATTTTAGAGCCACCATGAGTAGTTATTATGCTGAATTGAACATAGTGATCATCATGTCCTCATTCATTTCCCATCACTAAATGTATGTAGAGGCCAAAAGACTAACTTCTTTAATGTTCAATATCAGTGTCTGACTAACGAGCCTCACAATCTACAAGAAACTTGACATAGAAATGCTGCTGTCTCTCCAAATTAAGATCTGCCATTTGAAGTGGTTTGGGCATCTATAATAATGATTATGCATCCTTGACACCCCTTTGTAATGATTATGTAAGTTGGCAATTTTTTGTACACGTATTTAAGCTTTCTTCCTAATGATTATTTCCCATTATGTTTTTTTAGGATGTGAATCTGATCTTTGCATTTATTTTCATAATGAAAATTGCTTTCAGTCAGTCATTTGTGTCACTGTTGCTGGTTGCACATGGTCCTCAAAATTATAGCATTGTGCAGATGGCTTCGACTACAATAGTATACGTCCATCCATCCATTATCCAGCCCGCTATATCCTAAGTACAGGGTCACGGGAGCCAATCCCAGCCAACACAGGGCGCAAGGCAGGAAACAAACCCCGGGCAGGGTGCCAGCCTACCGCAGGGCACACACACACCAAGCACACACTAGGGACAATTTGGAATCGCCAATGCACCTAACTTGCATGTCTTTGGACTGTGGGAGGAAACCCACGCAGACACGAGGAGAACATGCAAACTCCACACAGGGAGGAACCGAGAAGCAAACTTGGGTTTCCAAACTGCAAGGCAGCAGCGCTACCCACTGCACCACCGTGCTGCCCCAATAGTATATGTGAGTGTGTCAAATATGCAACTACCCAAATCTGTGGATATTCAAAGAAAAACAATCATTGTGCAGGTGTTACTGCCATATACACTCACCTAAAGGATTATTAGGAACACCTGTTCAATTTCTCATTAATGCAATTATCTAATCAACCAATCACATGGCAGTTGCTTCAATGCATTTAGGGGTGTGGTCCTGGTCAAGACAATCTCCTGAACTCCAAACTGAATGTCAGAATGGGAAAGAAAGGTGATTTAAGCAATTTTGAGCGTGGCATGGTTGTTGGTGCCAGACGGGCCGGTCTGAGTATTTCAGTCTGCTCAGTTACTGGGATTTTCACGCACAACCATTTCTAGGGTTTACAAAGACTGGTGTGAAAAAGGAAAAACATCCAGTATGCGGCAGTCCTGTGGGCGAAAATGCCTTGTTGATGCTAGAGGTCAGAGGAGAATGGGCCGACTGATTCAAGCTGATAGAAGAGCAACTTTGACTGAAATAACCACTCGTTACAACTGAGGTATGCAGCAAAGCATTTGTGAAGCCACAACACGCACAACCTTGAGGTGGATGGGCTACAACAGCAGAAGACCCCACCAGGTACCACTCATCTCCACTACAAATAGGAAAAAGAGGCTATAATTTGCACGAGCTCACCAAAATTGGACAGTTCAAGACTGCAAAAATGTTTCCTGGTCTGATGAGTCTCGATTTCTGTTGAGACATTCAAATGGTAGAGTCAGAATTTGGCGTAAACAGAATGAGAACATGGATCCATCATGCCTTGTTACCACTGTGCAGGCTGGTGGTGGTGGTGTAATGGTGTGGGGGATGTTTTCTTGGCACACTTTAGGCCCCTTAGTGTCAATTGGGCATCGTTTAAATGCTACGGGCTACCTGAGCATTGTTTCTGACCATGTCCAACCCTTCATGACCACCATGTACCCATCCTCTGATGGCGACTTCCAGCAGGATAATGCACCATGTCACAAAGCTCGAATCATTTCAAATTGGTTTCTTGAACATGACAATGAGTTCACTGTACTAAAATGGCCCCCACAGTCACCAGATCTCAACCCAATAGAGCATCTTTGGGATGTGGTGGAACGGGAGCTTCGTGCCCTGGATGTGCATCCCACAAATCTCCATCAACTGCAAGATGCTATCCTATCAATATGGGGCAACATTTCTTAAGAATGCTTTCAGCACCTTGTTGAATCAATGCCACGTAGAATTAAGGCAGTTCTGAAGGCGAAAGGGGGTCAAACACCGTATTAGTATGGTGTTCCTAATAATCCTTTAGGTGAGTGTAGATTTCCCAGTTCTTGCTTTCGATTTGTGTATCGACCTGATAATAGCTTTCGACTCTCCCCTCATTTTACGTTTTCTCTCCTGGTTATCCCCTTTAAACTTGATAGCCTTCCCCAGTGTGAGGCTGACAGTCTTGTAGTAAAGAGTACCCCTTAAGTCCACTGGGAGGAGAAGAAAACAAACAATGCACGCCCATAGCAGTTTTTACTATCCCAATGTGCCAGGATGGTATGAAATACAAGGGATATGGCGTTCTCTGTGGACTGGTTGTGATATCATATTTACTGGATGTGATCATGACTGTCTGGAATGTCCTAAAACCAGTCTCTCAGAGCACTTGGCCACGACTGGAGTGAATGCCGATGGTCTGTGCTCACTCAGACAGTCCACTTTTAGCTTTCTTAGACAAACAGCTGATTGTTGTCCTCTTGACGCAGGTAGGGACACGAGATTCTCAGTGAATTATTAAAGATGCTTCAACAATTCATTTTGAGTTAAATATTGTTGGGCTCTGTTTATATTAATCAGATTCAAACTACAGTACTTTGCTTCCCTGTATATTTAAACAACACTGTGTCTTTATGTGTAGGGACTGGTAAAGTGTGTTTGCATCTTAATTAAGGACTTGTAACAATACTCTGTGTGCAAAAATAAAGCGACTTGAACTGAATTGAAGATGTCGGCCAAGTTTTAAAATTTGCCTGAACCGGATACTGTGTTGGTATTAAATAGTTTAAAAGCTCTCTTTACGTCATGAGCAGAAACAAGAATGAACCATGTAGTGCTGAAAGCAAGAAGAATGGCAGGCTACTGCTTGTGTTGTGTTGATGTTCACAATCAAAATGTTCAGGGAAACCATTAGATTGATCTGAAAGAGAAACCAAATATGCTACTGGATTAGGCTTTATTGTGTAGCCTATAGGCACCTCTAATTTCTGTCAAAGTTTGAGTTAGAGATACACTGTTGAAACTCCAACCTTCAAATCCAACACGGACCAGCTACATTGTGGAACGAGTGTTGCCTTGTGACGTTAACTTTCTTTATTCTGCTGTTTTGCTCTTTGGGACACAATTTGTTTTCATTCTGCAGCATTGACAGTTATGTACAGTAGTATGTACCAGAGACACCTGTCGGAGATGGCTGGGGTGGCGACGCGGCCGGGACGCTCAGGAAGACCGGAGGAGGGCTTACGCCTTCCCCAGACCATGTGGGGGCTACAGGTACAGAGCTTTGAAGCTCCACCCTGTAGGGGTCCGTGGTCACCGCCAGGGGGCGCCCCCATGCCTTTGGAGTCCTGGACCTCAGCACCTCCGCCACACCCAGAAGTGCTGGGGGGAAGAAGAGAGGGGACACCCGGAGTGCTTCTGGGGATGCAGCCGGCACTTCCGGCACACGGGGGCATGTCGGTGGAGCACAACTGGGTGCTATAAAAGGGGCCGCCTCCCTTCAGATAATGGCGGGAGTCGGGAGAGGAGAGAAGGAGGCGGTCTGAAGAAAGGCATTGTGTGGCCAGGACGTTGGGGTTTGTGTGGCACTTATGGGCCGTGTAAATAAACGTGTGGTGGGTACAATGAACATGTCTGCCTGTCTGTGTCCGGGCCAGCGTCCACACACCATACAAAGTGATTTATTAAGCAAACCTCATATCACTCCGATGACGTGTTTCCTTGCTCCTGAGTCATTTTATCAAATGTTTGACTGGGAGTAATAACTGAAATCTGAGAGAAGTATCACTTTGAATTTAAAAACTTGCTTTAAATGACAGAATGTGAAACTTAGGATGGCCTTGTGTGAATAGCCAGCTTAGCTGTTCCTTCGCCATCGGCCATAATGAAAGGGGTGGCAGATCTTCATTGAAATTAGTCATTTTTGTTTGAGTGTGTTCACTATTCATTTATGACCGGTTTATTTTATAATATTTTAACCATTTGGAACATTGTGAGCACACGACTGGATATCTGACATACGGATTATACAAATAACTGGCAAAACAGGATCATGAGATACACACAAAGCTGCGTACCAGGAGAGCTAAACACATACGTCAAAAGCAGAAACAAAACCCTAAATCAAAGAGAGCTCATTTATAAATAAGCTTTTTAAAAAATTTTTTACAATGCATCACCATTGGCTGTAGAATGTTTTTAAACCCATAATAAGAAACACAATATTAAAATAGCAGAAAGGGTCACAAGGAGCTCATTCATAAGAGTATGTAGCAGGTATTTGTTTCCACGTCTATGTGAATATTAACATGACCCATTAGGACCCATGGTTTGGGCCAGTGGTCTCAAAATTCAGTCCTGGAGGGCCGCAGTGGCTGCAGGTTTTCATTCTAACCCTTTTCTTAATTAGTGACAAGTTTTTGCTCCTAATTAACTTTATTTTACTTGTTCGTGAAGACTCAGACCCCTCAATTGTTTCTTTTTCCTTAATTAGCAGTCAAACAATAATGAGATAGAAAATGAGCCAAAACATGACCAGCAAACTGTGTCCATCATACAATATATCTGAACATAAAGAAGGTCTCAGGAATGCTGATCTGCTCAGGTCCCCAAAACATTTTAACAGTGCTCTTAGAAAATCAGAAATGTCTGCCATTGCATAATAAGAGGAGCAACAAGACATGGAATTAAAGAACGGGTTTAATTATTAACAAGTATCGATTCCTAGTTAAGGTACTGGTTGGAGTTGAAAGCCCTGACTTAGTTGGTCTTCTGTTGGCTCACTCACTTCACGTTTCATTTCTGTTTGGGTGCCATTTAAGGAAAGAAATGAAGCAATTGAGAGGAACAAATCTTAAAAAACAAGTCAATTAAAATAAAAGGAAAAGGAGTTAATTACTGGTCACCAATTAAGAATAGGGTTAGAATGAAAACCTGCAGCCAGTGCGGCCCTCTAGGACTGGCAGACCACTGGCTTAGGCCGTTACTGGATTCCACTTTAGATAAAGTTTATGTTTTAGTTAAATAAATTAATGAATGGTAGCTGGCAAAACTCCTGGATTGTCTTAACAAAAGCAACTGCAGACTGGACAACTAAAGTCGAAAGTGTACATCATTTACATGAACATTAAGTATGTTTATATACATGTGCGGGGGGGATTTCCAGGTACCCCAACAAAATAATCAGATCTTTATACATGGCTTCTATAGTCAAAGTGAAGCATTCTATTCACCAGTCATGGCAGCTGAGAGTGGCAACATGCTGCATGTTGATTAGCACGGGCAAGTCAGAATTTCACTGTCATTTGTAAATGTGATGAGAATGTTATAACATTTCTATAAAAAAAGAAAAAAATGTTTGAAATGGTACATCTATTGAAATCGGCACCCTGTTAACTTGTCAGCGGCAACGTCATTTTTTCTAGTTGATTACAGGACTTCACAGTGGAGGCTAACAAAAGATTTGTTCTTATTCTTCTTAGTATCGTATTGAGTTTTTTTTAATAATGCTAGGATGTTATTGCTACCTGAACATTTCTCAAAGAAAAACATTTACCTTAATAAACTAGAAGGCAACTTCAGTGGCTATGCATTTTTCCATACTCATGGGTGCTAACGTGCTATTTAAATCTGTTTAAAAAGATATTTATTTATTTATACTGTAAATTAGTATAGTCAACTGAAAACAAATCCCCTATCAATTATAAAAAGGGACCTAGTTGGGAATGGTCTGCTGTCACTAGGGGGTGCTATGCTCCATATAAAATATCACTTAAAGGATGGCATGACTGCTCAGACAGACCGCTGGCAGCAGAGTGTCACCATACAGCATGCATGCTCCTCTGCTGCCCATTGTAGAGGTCAAGTGACTGGGTGTGTAATCCTGGCCCTTTAGTAAGGCAGTGGGTCTTGAAAGTGTAGAAACACCTGGAACAGCTGAAGGGAGCTCAAGAGATTCAGCCATAGCGTTTCTACACAGCTGATACTGACATCTGAAGTGGAAGTACTAAACAGGCCAGGCTTAAAGGCCCTCTCATGCCAGATTCATGACAGAATAACAGACAATCGCTTGACAGTTAGAAAGTAAGAAGGCCAAAGGCTCCAACAAAAATCAGCATTGTGGTGATGGTGTACTGAAAAGGTGGGAGCTGACAGAGACAGAGATCAGCTTGCAGTGCTCAGAGATGGTCTCTGCATGGAGAGAGTTCTGGAGTAATGGAGTTCTCCTGTTAGCTCACACAGCAAGGAGACCACTGGTGAGCCAGATGTTGTGGGTTTACGACTGACCACCAGAAGTTCAACACAGTGCAAATCTTCAAACTAAGTTGCTTCAGCGTGTGAGTCCACGGTAATCAATTTGATGACGAGGTGGGATTTGCACTGCGGACGAGTGGAGTGTAGAGGCTATGCTGCAAAAAAAAACAGGTGAGGGAGGACAGGGAGAGAGATCAGTTGGCGTCACAAGGAAGCACTTCTTTCACTGTGTTCAGAGATGGTCTCTGTGCGGCTGACCAATGGGAGTTCTCCTCTTAGCTCACACTTCAAGGAGACACTTCAGAGCCAGATACTGCGGGTTTTCAACCGACCGCCGACAATTCACCACAATGCAAATCTTCAAGTGGAGATGCTTGGTGGTGTGAGACAACAGCAGTTCAGTAAAGTTGGTGAGAAGTCAGAATATTGTGTGTATAATGGAGGCAATTAGTCATTTTCTAACTCGCTTAGTCCTGAACAGGGTCACGAGGGTAGCATAGGGCACAAGGTGAGAACAAGCACTGGACAGGGTGCCAGTCCATTGCATGGCGAACACACACACACACACACACACACACACACACACACACCCCTACCACACATCCCCTACCTGGGATCTCCACTTCATCTAACCTGCATGTCTTTGGACTGTGGGAGGAAACCGGACATCCACAGGAAACCCACACAGACACAGGGAGAACATGCAAACTCCACACAGGGAGGGCCCGGGATGTGAACCCAGGCAGCAACAGCATATAATGGAATGACGAAGTGAGCCCTTTATAGGTAATGCTCTGACAGGTAACAAAAAAAGGTTGGTTTCCTTTGTGTTTACTTTGAGTCCATGTCCCCTGCCCCAGCCTCTTTCTGTTACTATATCGATTGGTGAATTAATTAGCTGTTCATATAACCCTGGCCTCTTTAACAGTCATTCTGGGTTCAGGGCTGATTTGAGTATGTCACTACTTGGCACCATTGTGCTGGAAAACGCATTAAAATCACTAAAATACATTATATGTGCATTTCTGGTTGATCTATCAAGAGATGTCCACTGAATCAACAAGCCAGTTAAGACTCAGTTATGGGATGCACTCTCTACCTGCTGGAGGCAGTGGCGGAGGAGAGAGTCAAGTGCCATTAGGAAGAATGCTGCACATCCTCTCCATGACACACTAGCATTAAGTCGTTTCAGCCAATGGATTAGTCGATAAAAGTGTCAGGCAACACTACTGGGGCTCCTTCGTGCCTACAGCAGCAGAATGTCTTTATAATACTTGTCTCTTATTACAAAGGTCAGAAGGTTTTTCTTCTTTTTTTCAATTCTTGTGTGTGTTTATGGACTGCTGTTGTTTGTTATGATAGTAATTTATTTATCCCAAGAATTTGAATAAGTATCTATGGTGTCTTCAAGTGGATTAGATAGCTGTAATTATAATATAGATCAGGGGTGCCCAATGCGTCGATCACGATCGACCGGTAGATCGGAAAGGTAGTGCAGGTAGGGTGCATTTTTTTTAAATGTTAGTCTATCACAGCGGTGCCCACAATTTTTCAGCTTGCGAGCTACTTTTAAAATGACCAGGTCAAAATGATCTACCTACATTAAAAATATATATATATATATATATATATATACTGAGTATACTTTATACATAAAATGTATGTAGTCGTACTTTCCATAACTGAATAACCTTTATGGCACAATAACAATTCAATACATTTATGGTCACTACAGTATTTGGAGTTAATAATCGTCATGTGGGAAAAGGCTGACTCGCATAAATAAGTAGAGCCGAATAATGAAGTCAAGGAGCTTTTGAATTCAGCCCAGTGAAAAATGACAGCTGTTCGATTAACTGCGATTTTAGTTCCCTCTCCTTTCTCTCTCTCAGATCGCTTTTTGGAAGGATGTCAGTGTCGTAGTTTTTATGAACAGTTTGAAATGTGCCTTTTTTACATTTTCCTTCTTTGAAATAGCAATGATAGATTGACAGATCAGACAAACGCACTTCGATTGTGACATTGTGAGAGAAAAATCCTCTTCAATTCCACATCCAGCCCATACCTCCCCAAACAATTTTTTAAAACCCTTCTTTAGTCGATATAAATTGGAAGGCTACATAGATCACAGCTGGAGTTTTGCAGTAGCTCGCGTGTTTGATCGTGCGTGCGGGATGACCAGTGTGTTAGAAGAGAAGAGATCTCAGACTGGCCGCCCTGTATGTCAATCAAGTGGCAAATACCATAGGGTGGAGAGATGATAGACTAACATTTAAAAAAAAATGTTTTTGAATGCAACGTGATCTACCTGCACTACCTTTGCGATCTACTGGTGGATCGCGATCGACGCATTGGTCACCCCTGGTCTATCATCTCTCCTCCCTATGGTATTTGCCACTTGATTGACATACAGGGCGGCCAGTCTGAGATCTCTTCTCTTCTAACACACTGGTCATCCCACACGCACAATCAAACTAAATGATCTAGTTAGCCTTCCAATTTATATCGACTAAAGAAGGGTTTTAAAAAAAATTGTTTGGGGAGGGTATGGGCTGGATGTGGAATTGGAAGATGATTTCTCTCACAATGTCACAATCGAAGTGGGTTTGTCTGATCTGTCAATCTATCATTGCTATACCAAAGAAGGAAAATGTGGAAAGGCACTTTCAAACTGTTCATAAAAACTACAAAACTGACTTCCTTCCGAAAAGCAATCTGAGAAAGAGAAAGGAGAGGGAACTAAAATTGCAGCTGAGACGCAATGGAAAGTGTGTGCACAACTCGACAGCATTCCCTACACAGCAGATTGAAAATTGTCTGTCAGAATTTATCTAATGGAAAAAAAGTAACGAGTCGAGTGTTGCCCAATGTAGCGGAGTAAGAGTAGCGTTTCTTCTTCACAAATGTACTCAAGTAAATTTAAAAAGTATGGTGCAGTAAATTACCCTTAGAAATACAATTTTTTTAAAAAGTTACTCAAGTAACTGTAACGGAGTAAATGTAACTCGTTACCACCCACCTCTGATACTCTGTATTATATATATATACATATATATATATATATATATATATATATATATATATATATACTGTATATCATTTTTAACATAGGTAGATCATTTTGACCTGGTCATTTTAAAAGTAAAAGCCCGCAAGCCAAAAAAGTGTGGGCACCCTGATATAGATGATCAACAAATAATTTACAAGAATCCACAAAACACAGCAAATCCTCCAGTACTGGGAAGAATAATCATTACCAACGCACTGTGTAGCAAACCCGGTATTTAAATTCTACCTGATATCGTCCTGCCAAACTTACCAGACAAAATGTGCTTATTATGTCATCGATGAGAAGTTCATGTCCAGACCTGATACTATTTATGTATACATAGCATTCCATTCTCTTTTTTTGCATTTGAGCCAACAAAGCCATTAAAAGGCGTGTACCGTCTTTATATGACTGAAAGCACAGAATCGTGTGTGTGCTCGTCACCAAAGATCAATTGTGATTTACTGTATAATCCCACAGTTCGCTACACAAACGTGATGAATGGGTTAGCACAGGTGTCTCATAGCTCCAGGAGTTTAGGTTTAACTCCCAGCCTTGTTGTTTAATAAAAGGAGTTTTCATTGTGTCTGTGTGGGTTTTTTTCTGCAGGCAGTCCATTTGTTCTTCCAAATCTCAAACCCAAGCAGGTCGTGTAAAATAGTAACTCAACACAGGCCCATGTGCAAACCTTTGAGGTCAAAACCCCACAAATATATGTACCTTCCAGGCAAGAAAATGAAATGATAGGGGTTAATTGTCAAATGACATTTATTGTCTCCTTAAATGACAGCTCTTGATCTCTGTCCAAACAAGCTGGGAAGTCAGTTTTAATTCTTCCATTTTCAGTATGCATTCCATAGAGATTTGACTGTGCTCTTATTCGAAATTTGACTTAGCAACTCAAATAAAGGTGTGGTTTAGCTTGTTATAAAGAATATCTTTAAAGTTAAAACCTGCTGCCGTTAAGGTGGTCAAGGAATTGGAGACAGAGAGACCAGAGCTGCCTTTGCTCAGCCTCTCAACTTGGGAAATCATTATTAGACTTAATTTGAGGATCAGTAAGTAAAAACTGATCCTCAATAACAAGTTATGGGGCTAATGTATAAAATTATTTAAGAGATAAATTAATAGAAAATAATGTAATTGTAACAATTGGCACATTAGAAAATGACTAGAGAGATGGGCGGCTTCTAATTTTATGACGAAACAAACTTGATCAGTCTTGTGACTCTGACTCGGACATGATGGAATTTGAAAGTTCATGTGTGGTATTTTATTTCTAAACTAAGAAATTATTTAAAAGAAGAACTCATATTTAATGACGTTTCACATTTTGCAGGCCCCTTCTGTCTAGAGTTGTCCCATTCTCCATATGTCTGTTTCTCCATCAGTAGAGAGAAATGGACTGCTTGAGTGTGAGTTGGCCATCTAATATTTGTTCTTGTCTTCTCCGATATATTTCTAAAATGTCTAGCTGCTACCCTTTATGGAATAAGCACATTTAGAAGATCTTAGCATAAATTCACAAAGATTTGCTGCAAGCTCGGAAGATTTCCACATCTAATCAGACCTCTCTGAAGCACATTTTGGGTTTAAACAATGCCACAGTCAATTCAAGTTCAGTTCTCTGGGGTCAGTAAAGTCACACGTAACAGACGGCCGTCAAAAACAACTATGCAGTAGATCATGAAATCCACTATAAGGACCTTTCAAACCAAACCAAAGAAACAGAAACAAAGACTCGTAATCTTTAGCAAAAAATACACTTAGCTAAAGGGGTCTGTTCCCCATCTTCCAACCGCAACGCCTAACAGTCTGTCTGCAATGAGGCCTGGGTAAAGAGCTCTTCCCATCTGTTTGCTGCCTGTCCCAGCTAGATTAGAAAATGGTGTCTGTTGTTTGAAATACTGCAGGAAGCACCCGGGCCTCCTGCGTGTAATGCTAGGCCAAGGACGTTGGGCGAGTCTTTCTGAGAATGGGGCAGGAAAACATATATAACATTGACAGTCATGCCAGGAGTGTCTAACCACATAGCTGGGACATTTACAAGCCTCATGTTTCACGCTTATCTCCGTAATCTGTGTTTCTCAAAGGGGAGCACTTTCCCAGGCCATAGGTTTCAGGTCAGTTGAGATCACCTCGGTGCTTTTCTCACAGGGTTCATGTAAGGTATGGTATCAGGACTTCATTATTTAGAAATCTCCCCCTTCCTCCATGCTTGTCAACTGGCACTTCATAAATTACAAAGGCAAGAACATTTAGCCAGACTTGCACAGACTGACATTTCAACATATTCTGAAATGAAACCTTGGAGCTTACCCAAAACATATGCATAATGAGCATGTGCTCAAGTGCTCAACACAGGACAATGGCCGATTACGATTACTTCTAACAATCTAATGAGGAATATGTTCTACAAGAATCAAGTGACTTTAAATGATTTCCTTTACTGTATCCTGGCTCTATAATTGCTAACAAATGTAGCCACTAGCATTAAATACTTGTGTGTGCTGCTATGTGCACGGGCAACACAGATGTTAAGGCTGCAGCCTCACAACTCCAAGTCAAGTCAAGTCAAGTTGGGGAGCATGCACTAGTAAAACGCATTGCCGTACCCATCACACCACAAAACAACTCGGGATCCCGGTTGGCAACCCCCCCGGGCAGACACGCGGTCCGGTCCAACCCTCCGGAAATGACCCTCTATCTGCCGTAGCCAGGTGTTACATGGGCGACCCCTTGGCCTGCTCCAGCCACTCGGGTCCCCAACAATGAGGATCCTGCGAGCCTGATCACCTTCGGGGAAATGTGCCACATGGCCGTAGTGCTGTAAGTGACACTCAGTCACAATGCCACAGCCCCAGATTCATTTCTTAGGTTTGTCACTGTCTATGGGAGGTTTCTTTTTAACTGGTGACTAGAAGTTGTCTCAGTGGGAGTTTGAACTATGACAGCCTAGCAACTCAATTCTAGACGGGTTCTCCCAATAATGAATGAATGAATGAATGGCAGGCAAGCAGATAGACAGATAGATAGATAGATAGATAGATAGATAGATAGATAGATAGATAGATAGATAGATAGATAGATAGATAGATAGATAGATAGATAGAAAGTCAGTATATGATAGATAGATAGATAGATAGATAGATAGATAGATAGATAGATAGATAGATAGATAGATAGATAGATAGATAGATAGATAGATAGATAGATAGATAGATAGATAGATAGATAGATAGATAATCAGTATATGATAGATAGATAGATATTTTTTTATTTTTAAAAGCAAACTTTATTAAATAAACACAGGAATAAATACAAAAAAACACAGTAAAACTCAAAATCTTAAGTCTTACAAAAACACGTACACACTTTCCTAATGATGAATATTCATTTTAAACCATTACATATTCATATTGTTCTTGGAGTATATATTTATCTAATCCCCCCCATTGTTTCCACCCTCCAATCCCACTTATTCTCAATTTATCCACCCAATTTATAAAGGAATGAAACACCAAAGTCAAAGCACAAATTGCAAATTATCTTCATCACATACACAAAGCACATTATTCACGCACCACATTTCCTTAAACTTTGCTAAATTATTTGTGGACTTATAAAAATTAAAATCCACTAATATCCTACTTTCACATACTTTTCTAAAAAATACAACAACATTTTCATTTCCACTCCCAGTAATCTTGTTTTTACGGTCTTCCATATTGACAGTTTTGCTTGCCCGATAATAAAATTAATTAAGTTCATATTTTCTCTGGTGTGTTTTGTAATTCTAACCCCAAACACAAACACCGTGCCATTATACGGACCCCAGCCCTTCTACTATTCTTTCAATTTCACTAAAAAAGGTCTGGAGCCTCTCACAATACATAAATGCATGAAAGACACTTTCCCTCAGACCACAAAAGGGCAGCAATCTGAGACCCCCGGACATATAATCGATAAGAAGGAGTTCACCGCTAGTATCCCATGTACCAACCTCCACTGCAGGTCTCCCACCCTACTGGCCAATGGCGGCTTGTACAACGACCTCCATGCGGGGTTCAGTCCTTGAGGGGCTCCAAGCTTGTCTCTCCATGGTGTGTCGTGTCTTCGTGTCCTCAGCTGCTCCAGGTTGTTCACCTTCACACAAATCCTGTACAGCTGTTTCCCCGGCACTGTAGGTAGAGATAACGCCTCTAGAGAACTTAAGGCTAAAACATTAGTCTCACCATCCCTCAGTTCAACAGCCGGAGACACAGTAAGCGTTGGAAAAGGTGTTTCGTCAGTTGGCTTCAATTGTGATGAGAAAATTCCGTGCAGGAGTGTCATGGATTCCCTGTCCATTGATGATTGTACCTGCCACAGAAACTTCTCCATTAGCGGACTGAGTGCACCCTGTCTCCACTGCTACCACTTGTGCACTTTTCCAAGTGTAATTTTCCCAGTCAATTATGTCCTTTATTGTGGTTATTCCATGTATTATGAAATGATTAATACAATTTTCAGAAAGTCCTGTAGCAGTGCCAACAGCAGGATTGTAGAACAGTGGTTCATGAAGGACCCAAAATGTGGAGAGGTCATCACAGTCCTTTTTTATCAACAGCAGTTGCCACGCTGCTAGAAGGCTTTTATAAAACCTGGCACCTGTAAAGTCTTGATCTTATCTAAGTGGCACAGCAGTAAACTTTTCCCAAGTCCCATATGCCTGGCTTGTTTAAAGAAGAGTACGGCTAAGTTCATCCACTGGCTCTGCTCGACAGGATACAGCAGTTTTGAATGGTCTGAAGGCGAAAGCAGCAATCCTGCTGGTAATGTCAATAAGTCCTTGTCCGCCTTCATCCAATGGTAAAAATAGAACGCCCTTCTGTATCCAATGGGTACCAGTCCAAAAAAAATCCATGATCGCCTTCTGTATCTGCTGAACAAGCAAAGGTGGAGGTTGTAGACAAATACACTTATGCCACAGGCTGGAGGTCACCAGGTTATTAATGACCAGCATCCGTCCTCTATAGGATAACTGAGGGAGTATCCACTTCCACTTGGCAAGCCGAGCTGTAACCTTGTCCAACAGACCCTCCCAGTTCTTTTGGATGTAGTGGTCATCTCCAAGATGGACTCCCAGGTACAGGAAGCCTCCAGTTGTCCACTGCAGACCCCTTCAGTCGAGGAGGACTACATCCTTCCAGTTCCCAACCAACACTGCACTACTTTTGTTCCAATTCACTTTAGCCAAGATGCTTTGCTGTAATTCCTCAGACAATCAGTTAATTTGTCCAAATCCTTCTGGCTTGTGATGACCACAGCAAGATCATCTGCATAAGCAGTGACTTTCACAGGGTCCATGTTGCAGTTGGGGATGGAGAGACCAGTCAGCACCTTCCTCAGGTGCACCAGGAAAGGCTCCAGCGCCAGAGCATATAACATGCCGGACAAAGAACATCCCTGTCTGACTCCTCTTCTGACACTGAAAGGTGCACACAAGCCACCATTGACCTTTATGATACCAGAAATGTCACTATAAAGTAAACGAATATGTTTAATAAAAGACCCCCCAAACCCAAACGCCTTCATGGCATTCCATAAAATGAGTGACTGACCCTGTCAAAAGCTTTTTCCTGGTCAAGAAAAATAAGACCAGTCTGAAAACCAAACAGTTCTGCAGCAGCCAAAATGTCCCGAATTAAAAAAATGTTATTAAAGATGGACCTGCCAGCCACGCAGTAATTCTGATCAGGATGCACCACTCTCCCTAAAACTTGGACCATCCTGTTGGCTAAGGCTTTAGAGAGAACTTTATAATCAGCGCATAAGAGAGACACAGGCCGCCAGTTCTTAATGAGACACAAGTCTCCCTTCTTCGGCAGCAGCGTGATCACGGCTCTACGGCAGCTCTGCGGTAACAAGCCAGTTTTAAAACTCCATGGAACACTTCCAATAAGTCCAGGCCGATGACATCCCAGAACTCTTTATAAAACTCCACTGGTATTCCATCGATTCCGGGACCTTCCCTGTTTTCAGCTGTCCCAGGGCTGTGGTGAGTTCTGCAAAGGTCACCTCTCTATTTAGCTGTGCCACATCTGCATTGGGCAGCTGCGTAAGTCCTGCAAAAAGGCCTGTTGGTCTTCACTGCCACCATCTCCATCTGCAGCAAACAGAAGTTCATAAAATTCGCGGACCACCTGCCTTATTTCACTGGGCTCTTGTGTCTCACTGCCATCGGGTGTTCTTATGCAATGTAAGATTTTACTCTGCGAGTTTTTTTTCTCTAAACCAAATATTGAGTTGGTGCATCCATCTCAGTCAACCGCTGAAGACGGGCCCTCACTAAAGCCCCCTGAGCTCTGGTCTCAAGCAGGTGAGCCAACCCCAGTTTAGCAGAAGTCAGGCTCGCCTGAAGCTGCTCATTTGGACCCTTCTCTAGAAGCTGTTGAAATTCAGCTATTTTAATTTCTAAAGCTGCCATTTCTGACCGCAATACTTGGGTGACATTTCTGGTATACTCCTGACACAAGGCCCGGATGTGACTCTTCCCAACCTCCCACCACTGTTGTAAGCTGGTGAACTCCTTCTTCATAGCCTTCCAGCCTCCCCAGAAATGAACAAATAACTCTTTAAAGTTCTGATCTTTAAGGAGGAGTGTGTTAAAATGCCAGTATGGACTACGGGTCTGTAAGTGTTACAAATAAGTGTACAACACACCAAACTGTGATCAGAGAATCCAGTAGGCACAATAGAGCACACCTTAAATAAACCTAACAGGTGCTTAAAACTATAAAAATGATCGAGTCTCGCCATTGAGATCGTATTTCCACTCGTCCGCCCCCAGGTGTATTGCCGACAGGCCCCATTTTAGCCCTCCATACATCTTCCAGCCCAATGTCCTTAATTATTTTACCTAAAGCTCGTGCTGAGCGAGGGTGCGGTTCCAGCCCATTATTTCTGTCTATTCTGGTATCAAGTGTACAATTAAAATCCCCTCCTAACACCACCACTTCCTCAGGGTCACACTTGGATAAAAGATCTCCTAACTTGTTAAAGAAGTGGAGCCTCTCCTCACCCTCATTCGGCACACATTAATGAAAGTGACGACACTGCCTTGAAGTTTCACCGTCACTTTCAGGAGGCCCTTTCACCAGCTCATCAGTGCTGCAAACTTCTACTTGAAGTCCTCCAAGAAATAAAATGGCCACTCCAGCACTAACATTTGTCCCATTACTAAATAAAATGTCCCCCTTCCAATCTCTGCTCCACTCCCACTGATTTTGCTCATCAATGTGGGTTTCTTGTAGAAAGGTGACATTCAAGTCTTTTGTCTGATAAAATCAAACAATGCGACCCTCTTATCTGGACTTCTCCCACCGTTAATATTTAGGGTTCCTATGTGTACACTTGCCATGGTAACAGAATAGATAGATGAACACACAATGAAACACAGGGACCACCACAAAGACTGTGGAGTAGATTTAACAGGGGGCTTAGCCATTAGGTGGTGTTTAGATTGGACTGTTTTCTCAGTTTACTTGTTAAATTCTTTAGCCTCACGAGCTCTTTAACATCAAACATTGCGGAGACTGCTTTGTCTCGTCGCAACCCGCGGACAGACGATAGAAAGAGGTCAATGTCAGGGAAAAATTCGGCCACATCCACCCCCTTTTTTCCGGCGGTATTCACCAAAAACTCTTTCACACTTTGAGCGCTGTAACCCCCCCTGGCTTTTAACTCTGGGGGCTCCGAGGCAGCAGACCCATCGGAGATATTACCGTCGTCGTTTCTTCCCCGACACTCCCGCATTTGAGACGTTATCGGCCGTCTCCGCGAAGACGGGAAAATCCTCCTGACAAGGACCATAGGCGGGATCCTCTCCAACGACCCCCGAGCCCTGACTTAAAACAATTTTCTTTCGTGCCCGATCTTCTCTTTCTCCTTGCCTTTTTGAGCAGGACGTTTAAATTCACTTTTTTCCTCTGTCTCGTTGCTGCCTCCCTCATCCATATCAATTTCTCCCCACACACTTTCTGCTGCAGTCGCTGTTTGATCTACCGTTTCACTACCGCCTTCATTCGGCTCATCTCTGGGCGGCACTTGATTCTCCTGCCCTTCAGCTCTAGTAGCATTTTTATTCTTATCACCTTGCGCCTCTGCGCCATCAGCCACAATTTCGTGATCTTCCACTTTCTGCCCCTCTATTTCTGTATTTGTACGGCTAGTTTTCTTGTTCCCTTGCTGTCTCTCAGGACACTGTTTAATTAAATGAGCTTCACTCCCGCACCCAAAACATTTCATTTCGTTAGAAGTGACGAAAATCACATAATCGAAACCGTCCACTCTAAACTTCATTGCCACATTTAATTCGTCATCCATTCTATTTAAAACCATAAAAACTTGTCTCCTAAATGACAAGACATGTTTTAAATCAGGCGATTTACAACCCTAAAGGAATGTGCCGAATTTTCGATACCAGACGCCCATGCCGCTCCAACTCTTTCGCTATAGTTTCATTTTTGAGAAAAGGCGGCGCATTTGAAATTGTTACTCTACGGGACGGACGGCTAAAGGGGAAACCTGTACAAAGGAGCCATTAATAACCACCCCCTTCTCAACCACTGTCGGAACTAAATCCACAGAGCTCAAAAAAACCACGATATTCCCGCTCATTCGTGAAGCTGACTTAATATTGTCACATCCGACCACTTCGCCTACCGCCAAAACCCCCGCCTCTAAAGGAACAAACTCCTCCGATATAAGTTTAATCCCATGGCGGCGGCTCAAACGCTCAAGATTAGCAGCCATTGCGGCTGCCGTGGCCTAAGCCACTCAGTACAAAAACAAGTGTAGCTGTTTTCACCAAAGAAAAGATAGAAATAAGAAACTAGAAAATTAGAAGAAAAAAGAATCACCACACTCACCTCAGCGTCCACCACCAGTTCCACTCGCTCACACTCAAGACAACCACCCAGCATGCACAGCGACAGCAAGAACAGGAAGGAGATAGATAGATAGATAGATAGATAGATAGTCAGTATATGATAGATAGATAGATAGATAGATAGATAGATAGATAGATAGATAGATAGATAGATAGATAATCAGTATATGATAGATAGATAGATAGACAGATAGATAGATAGATAGATAGATAGATAATCAGTATATGATAGATAGATAGATAGACAGATAGATAGATAGATAGATAGATAGATAGATAGATAGAAAGTCAGTATATGATTGATAGATAGATAGATAGATGATAGATATAGATAGATAGATAGATAGATAGATAGATAGATAGATAGATAGATAGAAAGTCAGTATATGATAGATAGATAGACAGATAGATAGATAGATAGATAGATAGAAAGTCAGTATATGATAGATAGATAGATAGATAGATAGATAGATAGATAGATAGATAGATAGATAGATAGATAGATAGATAGATAGATACACAATACACTAAAGTCACTGTATGATAGATAGACAGAGACAGAGATCTGAAAATAAAGAAGGGTGAAGGTCTCTGTAAGGTTCATCTCTCAGTTTCACCAAAACATTTTGATGGTGTTCTCATAAAAAACAGAAAATTAACCGTTTTGGAAATGTCTGTTGTGGCAGAATGAGAGCAGCAACAAGCCATGGAGTTAAATAACGAACAGCAAGAATGGGCTTCACGTTAAGAGTTTGGTTGGAGTGAAATTGGCTGGAGTTTGAAATCTCAGTTTAGCTGGTCATCTGTTGGCTCGTTTCACATCTCATTTCTGTTTGGCTGTCATTTAATGAAGAAACGAATAAATCCATAAAAACGAGGCAATTACAATGAAGGGAAAAGGAGTTAATTAGCAGTGAAAACTGTTCACTGATTGGTTAAAGGGTTAGAATGAAAACCTGCAGCCACTGCGGCTCTCCAGGACCGGAGTTCGACACCTCTGTCTTAGACCATTAGTTTCAGTTAAAATACACTTCATAAAGACACAATAAATTTATACAAAGCTGCAAAGAGCTGAAGTAGCACTGACCACAAAGGAAACAACCCACACTGGATGGGGTGTCATTCTGTCACAGAACCTAATTATTTAGGCACTGAGAGGAGGTCCCAGGCCAGGATTTGAACCTAGAGATCTGCAGCTGTACTGCAGCATTGTCAACAAAATGCTTGGTCATTTTATTTTCTAAGTTAAATCATTAAACGTGTCATTTATGTTGGTTGCATATATACATGTACAGACAACTTCTTTGGCCACAGAAACTCTATTGCGTAAAAAGAGTAACTTCGCCTGACATTCCTGCTGCCTGTTGGGTACTTTCCCTTCATCAACATACAGAGCAAGAGATAAAGAATGAAAACAGTAGTGTTTTCTTTTCCGAGCCCTAAAGATCAGGACCAGCCCGTACTTGAGATCCTACCCTAAACACATCAAGGATCAATTCCCCTTTGGCAATGGCATTAGTACATGGTATGAAGTCTTTTAGCAGAGCAATTTGACAGCTTCACCATTAACAAAGTCACATTACAGCTAATGATTACACAAGGCTTTAAAATGCAAAACTCTTGACAGGACTGGCAGCATTTTCTTGGAGTGCTTCATAAAGCTTCGTTTGGTACATTTCTGTTTATCTTAGAGGTGCCTGGATAGCGATGAAAAAGATTGAAGTCAGATTGCTTCAGTGCCAAAGGAGGTACTTCAAGCATCACGCACACTGACACCACGAGAATGATAAGATCACACTGATTTACTGGGAGAAAGGTGAAGGAGCCTGATATTAAATCCTGCACAAGAACCCTTTCTTGGATTTATTATTTTGGCAAAGTAGTCTCTGAGAGAGTAAAAGCACCAAATAGTTTCATTTCCATCTTTTCATGTAATTAAAACAGTGATCTAAATTAAAAAAGTTTACATTGCAAAAAATGTCATTTACAACCAACGTTTCAAAACATCATGACATTCCTGGATATAACTGGGAGCCGCGTCCCCTGCGGCATTAATTACATGAAAGCAAACAGCAAGTGTTGCTTCCTTTTATCAATCATCTGCTGGCTTAAAGCTGTAACTAGAAAGTCTGTTACAGCTTCCATGGCAAAATCCTCGTTGGGAGACTAGAAAGACATTGTCCTAACCGTGCATTCACCCACCTTCTCATTACTGAACAAAAATGAATGGACAACTGTTGAATTAGTAGTACTACTACTACTAATAATAATAATAAACTTGATTGATACGGCACCTTAGCATACATTTATATGCAACTCAAAGTGATTTCCACACATTAATCAACAAAGCAAAGTCTGTTATTATATGGCAACTATTTTTTTTGCTACAAAAACCTCTGTGGGCCTTTACACTGGAACCATGCAGAACTACCAGAACAAACTCACAGGAACTTATTGGCCATAACTCAGCAATATGGTAGCTGCAGCTGATACATGCAACAGTGAACACAAAAGCAAATGCAGTCCTGAGACTTTCCTTTCAATTTGTGCTTGCAGTTGATGTCACTAACTTTATCTGTCATTCACTGTTCGTATCTCCTAGTACAAGGTCTACCAATGGATACATTTACATGCTTGTACTTAGAATTTGCCAACAGTCTGAACGACAGATTAAAAACACACTCACGTTAAAGGTTTATGATCTTAAATTACAGGCTTTACAGTTGTGCTTGAAAGTTTGTGAACCCTTTAGAATTTTCTATATTTCTGCATAAATATGACCCAAAACATCATCAGATTTTCACTCAAGTCCTAAAAGTAGATAAAGAAAAACCAGTTAAGCAAAGGAGACAAAAATTTTACACTTGGTCATTTAGGAAAATGATCGAATATTACATATTTGTGAGTGCCAACAGTATGTGAACCTTTGCTTTCAGTATCTGGTGTGGCCCCCCTTTTGCAGCAATAACTACAACTAAACGTTTCCGGTAACTTTTGATCAATCCTGCACACCGGCTTGGAGGAATTTTAGCCCATTCCTCCGTACAGAACAGCTTCAAATCTGGGATGTTGGTGGGTTTCCTCACATTAACTGCTCCCTTCAGGTCCTTCCACAACATTTCGATTGGATTAAGGTCAGGACTTTGACTTGGTCATTCCAAGACTTTAACTTTATTCTTTTTTAACCATTCTTTGGTAGAACGACTTGTGTGCTTAGGGTCATTGTTTTGCTGAATGACCCACCTTCTCTTGAGATTCAGTTCATGGACAGATGTCCTGACATTTTCCTTTAGAATTCTCTGATATAATTCAGAATTCGTTGTTCCATCAATGAAGGCAAGCCATCCTGGCCCAGATGCAGCAAAACAGGCCCAAACCATGATACTACCCCCATGTTTCACAGATGGGATAAGGTTCTTATGTTGGAATGCAGTGTTTTCCTTTCTCTAAACATAACGCTTTTGATTTAAACCAAAAAGTTCTATTTTGGTCTCATCTATCCATAAAACATTCTTCCAATAGCCTTCTTGTTTGTCCACGTGATCTTTAGCAAACTGCAGATGAGCAGCAATGTTTTTTTTGGAGAGCAGTGGCTTTCTTCTTGTAACCCTGCCATGCACACCATTGTTGTTCAGTGTTCTCAGATTGGCGGACTCATGAACATGAACATTAGCCAATGTGAGAGAGGCCCTCAGTTGCTCAGGAGTTATCCTGGGGTCCTTTGTGACCTTGCCGACTATACATGACTTGCTCTTGGAGTGATCTTTGTGGTCGACCACTCCTGGGGAGGGTAACAGTGGTCTTGAATTTCCTCCATTTGTACACAATCAGTCTGACAGTGGATTGGTGGAGTCCAGACTCTTTAGAGATGGTTTTGTAACCTTTTCCAGCCTGATGAGCATCAACAACTCTTTCCGAGGTCCTCAGAAATCTCCTTTGTTCGTGCCATGATACACTTCCACAAACATGTGTTGTGAAGAGCAGACTTTGATAGATTCCTGTTCTTTAAATAACACAGGGTGCCCACTCACACCTGATTGTCATCCCATTGATTGAAATCACCTGACTCGAATTTCACCTTCAAACTAACTGCTACTCCTTGAGGTTCACATACTTTTGCCACTCACAAATATTTAATATTCAATCATTTTCCTTAATAAAGTATAATATTTTTGTCTCATTTGTTTAACTGGTTTCTCTTTATCTACTTTTAGGACTTGAGTGAAAATCTGATGATGTTTTAGGTCATATTTATGCAGAAATATATAAAATTCCAAAGAGTTCACAAACTTTCAAGCACAACTGTATATAATCTCATCTATACTAATAAAAGGCAAAGCCCTCACTCACTCACTCACTCATCACTAATTCTCCAACTTCCCGTGTGGGTGGAAGGCTGAAATTTGGCAGGTTCATTCCTTACAGCTTCCTTACAAAAGTTGGGCAGGTTTTATATCGAAATTCTACGCGTAATGGTCATAACTGGAAGCAGTTTTTCTCCATTTACTGTAATGGAGATGAGCTTCAACGCCGTGGGGGCGGAGTTTCGTGTGACATCATCACGCCTCCCACGTAATCACGCAGTACATAGAAAACCAGGAAGACCTCAAAAAGCGCTGAAGAAAACATGCATTATATAATTGAGAAGGCAGCGAAACAATAAGAAGCGAGCGAGTGACATATACAACCATATTCATGAGTTCTGCTACTTCGGAAACAAAGCACGATGTAAACCTACACTTTAAATTAAGTTCATAGACAGGCTACGCTGGCGCTTGTAATTTAGTGCCTGCCCATATAAGGCCGTCCGTCAGCGCAATCCAATAGCAAACTGCCACGGGTAAATATTCACGGGTGAAGGACTGTGTTTATGGAGAGGAAGATGAGATGGTCAGGGTGGTGTTTGACACAAACTCAGCGAAACTGCGAGAGAAAGTTTTAAGTGCCAGGACTAAGGTAACATTAAATACAGCCATGGACATAGCACGAGATGGCACCAGCACAGCTGGGAACCTTCGATGCAAGTACACCGAGTGGCTCACGTGAACTGACGCAGTGCACAGATAAAAAGCAGCAGTTCCAAAGAGCGCTGAACAAAAACCGAATTACACAATTGAAAAGGCAGCAAAAAATATGAAGCGTCTCATACATACAAACATATTCATAAATCCAACTACTGCGGAAACAAAGCACACGTTGGAAAAAGTCAAATGTCCCGCTAAAGGAAGACAGTGTAAAAACCCGTGCATGCAGTGTGTCAGGTCTCAGATAAAGAAGAAGACGAGCTGTTTATTGATGCAGTAAGAAACGAATCGATGAATGAAACCTGTCATCTTTACAACGATTGACAAACACGGAATGTAACTTGAACACAACACATCCTACAAATACGAACCTGATTGAAAGAAATAATGATAATCAAATCCTTGATGACAGCAACACTCAGTAACACTCACAAAACAAATACTGTATATTGACAGTCATGTTACGTTATTTTTAAAATGTTCCCTTTTCTTTTCTAGCTTTTTTAACACACTACTTCTCCGCAGCGATACGCGGGTATATATATATGTATATATATATAACCCGATCTACATACTCGAATAATGGATACTTTATTCGCCATCAGTGATTGTTTTGGTAAAGCCATACTCAGTGTATTCATTAGATGAACGGTAAAAAAGTAACAGCGAGGGGAGGATGACTTATTGAGGCATGCAGGCTGTAGTGCGCGTCAACTCTATCTGAATTGCGATCACATTTGAAAAAATATATCTTTTCAAGTTCTATTTAGTCCATATGTGTCAAACTCAAGGGTCGGGCCACATCCGCCCGCGTAATTATATCCGCCCGCGAGATCATTTTATATACTGTATTATTGTTATTAAAGCCCGGGTATATGAAGCGCTGGTAACACAATAAACTACAGATCCCATAATGCAGCGCTTCAGCTGCCTTGCCGAACAGTTACCGCGTTAATCAAGTCTACCTTAAGATTCTGCAAGTTATTGTGAAGCTAGCTCACACGATGCTGAAGAGAAAAGTTGATTCTGAAAATAGAGCCTTTAAAAACCGATGGGAGGCTGAGTATATGTTTACTGAACCCGTGTGTCTCATTTGTGGAGCTAATGTGGCTGTAATTACAGAATTTAATCTAAGACGGCACTATGAGACAAAACATCAGGGTAACCTGTGCACAATCACAAAGTGATTTCAAGTGAAGCTGCTTTTATGTGAGACACAAATGCACCCTTGCACCTTGCCTCACTTTCCCTGTTGCCAAGTAATGTTAAACCAAGTCGTCACTACGGTGTTCCCAAATACGCACTTTGCTGATAAACTGAGCGCACTGAGTTTGCACGGCGCTTTGGTGACTTCGAAGAACAAAAAAAGTCCGTCTACATGCAGCTCGAACCTTGTGCATGTTTGGTAGCACATATCTGTGTGAGAAGCTCTTCTCAGTGATAAAGACTAACAAAACAGCACACAGGAGTCGCCTCACTGATGAGCATCTGCAATCCATCCTGAGAATCTCCACAACACAGAACCTCACACCAAACAGAAACGAACTTGTTGCCAAAAAAGATGCCAGGCGTCCAGCTCTAAAATGACATATGAGCAAAGACAACTGAATGATTTGATTTGTTATTGCTAAAAGGAACACATTTTATTTATATTTCCAGGTTTTGTTATGCAGCATGTTCATATTTGAATTTGTATAATTTTGACAGGATATATTTTTATGGAGAGCAAAATCTTTTGGGATATTTAAAATCTAAGTTTATTTTTTATAAAATATAAAATTACATAAGAGTAAAGAAATTTGAATGTTTGTTCTTTTAATGTTTGCTTTATTTCTAACTTGTATAATTTAGACAGGATATATTTTATGGAGAGCAAAATATTATAAGTTGTTTAAGGTTTGAGTTGATTTATTCAGGAATAATATTCCTGTCTGTTTTTACCATTCCTACCAAAGATATTTCTGTCGACTAAATAAAAATTCCTTCTATTTAAAATTTAAATAGAACTTGAACAAATACGATAGTTCATAATATCCACGCAGACTTGCACGTAAGAGCGGTGTCATCCGTTTTAACAAACAGCGTATTGCACTGATACGAAATAGCTGTGTGTGTATATATATGTAGATATGTATGTATATGTATATATATGTTTATATATGTGTGTGTGTATGTATATATATATATGTATTTGTGTGTATATATGTGTGTGTATGTATGTGTGTATGTATATGTATGTGTATATGTATAGATATGTATATATATATGTTTGTGTGTGTGTGTAAATATATATATATATTTATATTTATATATATATACATATATATATATATATATATATATGACAACAACACTCATCACTCACAACAGTGACAAAACAATTACATTGACAATCATGTTACGTTATTTTCAAAATGTTTCCTTTTCTTTTTCATTGCTTCTTTAACACACAACTTCTCCGCTGCGAAGCGCGGGTATTTTGCTAGTGTTTAATATTTCACAATATCTCAATATTGTACTTGTAGCTGAAGAAATCGAAAAAATCAGTGCTACCGACCAAGCACCGTCCACAAATAAAAAATGACAAAAATAATTAATTAGACCACATAGTAAAGTCACATTTCCAAAACTGGCCACTGCGTTAGTTTCATTTTATAAAAGCTTTAACTATAATGACAGCTTTAAATATGTGCACCTTGCTTTAATTAAACTGGATTAGGCTAAATGATGAACTCTGTTTAATTGCATCCAGCTTGGTACTCAGTCATGCCAAGCCATTGTCCACCCCGCTATATCCTAACACAGGGTCACGGGGATCTGCTGGAGCCAATCCCAGCCAGCACAGGGCGCAAGACAGGAACAAACCCCGGGCAGGGTGCCAGCCCACCACAGGGCACACACACTACGGACAATTTAGGATCGCCAATGCACCTTACTGGTCTCCTTACTGAGAGGCAGCAGGGCTAGCTTGGCACTTCATCCTTTTATTAAGAGTTTATACTTCATAGTTTTAGCTTTGCTTTCAAATCATGTACTGTCAGTCAAGGAAGTTGCCATGAAGTAATATTTCTTGAAGAATTGCAAGTTATATGTAACAATGTTGGCAATTTCATATCCCTTTAGGCTCTGATACTAGATAATAAAATCAAACCAGGCACAATTGTATTAGATCATACTCCTCATTCATACCTGAACTTAGTAACTTTTTATGTGAA